>NC_057810.1:283655-386693 GCF_018294505.1 Triticum aestivum
GCTTGCCCTACAGGAGATTGTTCACTCGCTTAAACGCTCCTGTCAGCCAGCAATTTTCTGAAACTAGATTTTGAGAAGGCGTATGACTGAGTGAACTGGGATTTTCTCCGACAAATTCTCCTGGACAGGGGTTTCTCGTTGGTGTGGGTTCACCGCATGATGCAATTGGTCTCGGGGGGCCAACCAGCAATTGCGGTGAATGGAGAAGTAGGGAACTTCTTCCGCAACAAACGCGGGCTACGTCAAGGGGACCCGGCAACGCCGTTGCTTTTTAATTTCGTGGCTGATCCATTGGATGCCATGTTAGATCAAGCCCGTTCTGCTAGCCACATCAGGGGAGTGGTCGCTAACTTGATCCCGGGGGGCCGTGTCACACCTGCAATACACATATGACATGCTCTTTCTTTTCGAGCCGGACTCGCACATCATCACAACGGTTAAGGCTACTCTCTTGTGTTTTGAGATTATGTCTGTGTAACACCCCGGTGTAATGATGCTACAGTAACCCCTGGGGTTAAGTTAATCATTTCGCTAAACAGGTGTTTGAACATCATTGTCTCCTCTTTCTTTTAAATTCCAGTTGAATTCAATTTCAAATTATTAGTGAATTTCAAAAATGCTCAGACATGAAAACTAAAATGTTCATCATGTGGAACATATTCTTCTGGTAATATTGGTGGTGAACCAACATTTTTGCAAAATGTCTAAGTGACCTAAAATAGCTAAAACAGAAGTTTTAAAAGAAAAGAAAACTGTTTAAAAAAAAGGAAGAAGGGCCTCAGCCCATGGCATCCCCATGAGCCTCAGCCCACCTAGCAGCCCAACAGGCCATGTGGCCCACTCCCCCTCCCCTGTCGTCTCCCACCTCCCACTGTTCCCCCGACCCGAGTCTCTACAGGCGTCGTCCCCGCCTGACCCGCCTAGCCGGCGACGCCCGGGCGAGGGGATAAGGCTTGCGCCTCCCCGACGCCTCGGGCCCCTCGCCTCCCACTTGCCCACTTGCCACTCCCCTCTCCCTCGTCGCTCGCTCTACCCTCTATTCTCCACCTCACCGAACGCAGCCGCCTCCTCGCCACTCCAGTCACGCGGCCACCAGCGTCCCGGCGCCTCCTCTTGGTGACCAGAAGCTCCACCGACGGCCGGTACTCCCTCTCCGACCACGAGCTCGAGCTCGGCACCACCTCACCAACCGGATCGACGCCGCCTTCCCCGTTCGGTTGCCGCCGTCTCCCTCCACTCCGGCCACCTCTGCGCTCCTAAGCTATTGCAGGCTTTTCATAGCCGCTCGGTGAGCTCCTCCCTCCCTCCACCCTTCTCCTCGCACCGCGTGGTTCTCCCTAGCTAGCTCGCCGCCGTTGCCGTGAGCTCACCGCCAGAGATCACCACACCGTCGTGGCCACCGTGGCCCGAGCTCGCGCCCGAGCTCGTAGTCGGGATCCTGGAGCTCGTAGGAGCACAACGCTGCTCCCCGCATCGCCTAACTTGCCCTGCGTCATCGTAGACACGCACGGCCGAAATCTGGCGTCCGCTCCGCCGCTAGCCATCGCCGTCTCTGGCCGTTTCCGGCCAAAACGCCACGACAGATCGATGCGCGGGCGAGAGCCCGTTCGAAAGAACCTAACCGCATGCCAAATGGTGCCCCCTAGCGCGTTTCCGACGACTCCAGCGACGCGCCACCGCGGTTTTGGTCGCCGGAGCTCTCTCCGGCGCCGGCCGCCGACGTGGCTGGCATGGGGCCACACTAGAGCCACTGCCAGTGGGCCCCATGGGTCCCAGTTTACCAGGCAGCCCAGTGCCTCTAACATGCGGGCCCCGCTAGCTTATACATTTTAAATAAATAAATAAATATACTAATTAAAATCTGTGGATTAATTAGTAACTAGTTAGTCACTGACACTAGGGGCCCACCCTCTAATTAGCCTGTTAAATTAGTTTAATCCACTGTTAAGCTTACAGTGGCTGACATGTGGGCGCCACCTGTCTGGTTTGACTAGGTGAGTCGACCTGTTGACCTACTGACGTCAGCATTGCATCATGCTGACATCATATTCCTTTTGTGTTAATATTAATAATTCCAGAATATGGTTTAATCTTTGAAAAATCATATAAATTAAACTGTAACTCCGATGAAAATGTTTTCTATATGAAAGTTGCTCAGAAAAATCCAACAAATCCGGATACACGGTCCATTTACCTGTCAGATGCCTCTAACTATCTGAACATGGAACATTCCCCCTCCGGTCATTTGTCTGACATAGGTCCGGAACCGGGAATACCTTCCCGGTTGGATTCCCGTTTCACCTTTATCGTGTAGCCATACGTTAGGTCACACCCGGCACAGCTTATTGCCACGTTATGCTTTGTGTTGCTATGTTTTCTTTATATTTACTGTTTCTTCCCCCTCTTCTCTCCGGTAGACCCCGAGACCGATGCTGCCCCTGTGATCGACTACGTCGACGACGACCCCTCCTTGCCAGAGCAACCAGGCAAGCCTCCCCCCCTTTGATCATCCCGATATCGCCCATTCCATCTCTCATTCTTGCATTAGATTTTTCTACTATTATTGTTTGCTCCTATTCTGATGCATAGCCTGCTTTTGTATATGTTGTTGTACCTTACTCGCTTATCCTAAACTGCTTAGTATAGGTTGGTTAGTGATCCATCAGTGACCCCCACCTTGTCCTTGTTGCCCCTGCTTCATCATTGAAGACCCGATCAATGGGATTGAAGACCAGGCCCCGACACCGCACATCACTTTCCCCTTAGTTGCTCGACACTTCTGGGTTACTATCGAGTGCCGAGGGTGATACCTCTACATGACTTCTGATGTTAACCCTGTAGTGTAGCTATTCGGTCGTGCTCATCGAGGGTGATTCCGCCTTAACCACTTCCGATACGACTCTGTCGTGCAATCCCTCAAGTGTGAACCTCGGGGGTGATTCCTCTTACGTTCACCTTGATGATTACATCGAGTGGAATTCACCGGGGGTGATTCCTTGGGTTTTCCCCTTGATGTTTAGACACATGGATACTTGGACTTTACCACTGTTATTGGAGAGGCGGGTTGACCCTGAGAGGTACCCGCGAGTGATGTGGAGTCGGGTTGACCTGGAAGGTGCCCGTGAGATAATTACGAGGAGTGGCCGGGCATTCTTAGCCCTTGCGGAAAATCCTCGAGACGGGGCAACGGGTCACATCTTTCGTGGGTCTCTGCTTGTTACCGCATGCTCCTAATCCACTATGATTTGGATATTTGATCCGAGGGGCCTCTGGCTTGATAGCACTAACCATCACGTGGGCATAGTATGGGTGTCCTCTGTCGTATACATCAGCCGAAGCTTAATAGACGTCAGCGACTGAGCGGCGCGCGCCGGGTTGGACTGGTAAGCACCTGCCTTTTTTAAGGAGGTAGCTTGGTCTGCTCACCGGTCGCGTTCGCAACGTGCAGGAGTTCCTGGGGCGATGGCCCATGACCCCTGGGGGCATAGGTTTAGTCCGGCGTGCTGACCTCTCTATTAAGCCTAGGTCGGGTGGAGGCGTATTGTTTGGCCGAGGCCGGGCATGACCCAGGAAAGTGTGTCCAGCCGGAGTTAATCGAGCATGGTGGGTAAGTTGGTGCACCCCTGCAGGGAAGAAAACATCTATCGATAGCCTGTCCTATGGTAACGGACACTTGGAGTTCTATCCCGACCGATACAACTAGAACTAGATACTTGTGATGAGAATTGGATTGTGATGAGGTGATAACTGGATAGTATGGCTCTGGGATTGCTTTCTCGCAGGGAGTCGAGAAAGGATCTCTGGCCGAGGTTGATAACACTACTACTACTTTAATTTATGCTACTCTACTCCCTCCTGTTTGCTGCAAGATGGTGGTTTCCAGAAGATGCTATTCTTCGATAGGACTAGGCCTTCTCTCTATTCTGGCATTTCTGCAGCCCAGTCCACATATACAGCCTCCTTTGATAATGTTGCATATGTAGTTTAGATCCTTGTTAGCGAGTACTTTGGATGAGTACTCACGATTGATTTGCACCCCCTTTCCCCCTTTCTTTTTCTTTTCGGTTGATGCATCCAGATGTCGGAGCCCAGGAGCCGGATACCACCGCCGATGCCTACTACTACATGGAGACCGCTGACGACCAGGAGTAGTTAGGAGGCTCCCAGGCAGGAGGCCTTGCCTTTTCGATCAATGTTACTTTTGTGCTAGCCTTCTTAAGGCAACCTTGTCTAACTTATGTCTGTACTCAGAATTTATTGCTTCCGCTGACTCTTGTTTATTCGAGCTTATGTATTCGAGCCCTCCAGGCCCCTGGCTTGTAATATAAAGCTTGTATTTTTTTTAATTTGTGACTAGAGTTGTGTTGTGATATCTTCCCGTGAGTCCTTGATCTTGATCGTACACATTTGCGTGTATGATTAGTGTACGATTGAATCGAGGGTGTCACAGTCTGGGCTCAAAATAAACTTACACCAGTGCGAGGTAGTGCCCGTAGGGATGGACGTGGCCGAAAGTCTATGTATAGCTAACCTGCTTAATAGCAAGCTTGGGAAACTACCGTTTACTTACCTCGGCCTCCCGATCGCTGAGAAAAGGTGCTTGATCTCATATTGGGAACCTCTCTGCAATAAGGTGGCGGGCAGAGTCTGCCCGTGGAGAGGGAGATTTATGTCTTCAGGGGAAAGACTTATCTTAACCAACTCCAGCCTATCGTCCCTGCCTATGTTTGTCATGGGACTGTTCCTGTTGGCTGACGGAGTGCACACCAAAATGGACACCCCTAGGGCCCAGTTCTTTTGGGAAGGGGCGAGGATGTAACGTAAATATCATATGGTAACATGGCAGGCCGTCTACTGATACGTCTCCAATGTATATATAATTTTTGATTGTTCCATGCTATTATATTACCTGTTTTGGATGTCTATGGGCTTTATTTTACACATTTATATCATTTTTGTGACTAACCTACTAACCGGAGGCCCAGCCCGTATTGCTGTTTTTTTGCCTATTTTAGTATTTCGAAGAAAAGAAATATCAAACGGATTCCAAACGGAATGAAACCTTCGGGAGCGTGATTTTTGGAACGAATGTGATCCAGAGGACTTGGAGTGCAAGTCAAGAAGCAGCCGAAGCAGCCACAAGGGTGGGGGGGCGCCCACCCCTACAGGGCGCGCCCCCTGTCTCATGGGCCCCTCGGGCAGCCACCGACGTACTTCTTCCTCCTATATAAGCCTACATACCCCAAAAACATCGAGGGAGCCACCAAAGAAATATTTCCACCACTGTAACCTTCTGTATCTGTGAGCTACCATCTTGGAGCTGTCGCCGGCGTTCTGCCGGAGGGGGAATCCACCATGGAGGGCTTATACATCAACACTATAGCCCCTCTAATGAGTTGTGAGTAGTTTACGACAGACCTTCGGGTCCATAGTTGTTAGCTAGATGGCTTCTTCTCTCTTTTTGGATCTCAATACAATGATCTCGCCCTCTCTTGTGGAGATCTATTCAATGTAATCTCTTTTTGCGGTGTGTTTGTCGAGATTCGATGAACTGTGGGTTTATGATCAAGTTTATCTATGAATAATGTTTGAATCTTCTCTGAATTCTTTTATGTATGATTGAGTTATCTTTGCAAGTCTCTTTGAATTATCGGTTTGGTTTGGCCTACTAGATTTATCTTTCTTGCCATGGGAGAAGTGCTTAGCTTTGGGTTCAATCTTGCGGTGTTCTTACCCAGTGACAGAAAGGGTTGCAAGACATGTATAGTATTGTTCCCATCGAGGATATAAAGATGGGGTTTATATCATATTGCTTGAGTTTATCCCTCTACATCATGTCATCTTTCTTAATGTGTTACTCTGTTCTTATGAACTTAATACTCTCGATGCATGCTGGATAGCGGGTGATGTGTGGAGTAATAGTAGTAGATGCAGGCAGGAGTCGGTCTACTTGTTATGGACGTGATGCCTATATACATGATCATGCCTAGATAATCTCATAATTATTCGCTTTTCTATCAATTGCTCGACAGTAATTTGTTCACCCACCGTAATACTTATGCTATCTTGAGAGAAGCCTCTAGTGAAACCTATGGTCCCCGGGTCTATCCTTTATCATATAAGTTTCCAATCTACTTTTATTTGCATCTTTATTTTCTGCATCTATATTATAAAACACCAAAAATATATTTATCTTATCATACTATCTCTATCAGATCTCACTTTCGCAAGTGGTCGTGAAGGGATTGGCAACCCCTTTATCGCGTTGGTTGTGAGTTCTTTGTTTGTTTGTGTACGTTCGTGGGCCTTGTGAGGAGCCTCCTACTGGATTGATACCTTGGTTCTCAAAAACTGAGGGAAATACTTACTGTGTTGCATCACCCTTTCCTCTTCAAGGTAAACCAATGCAAGCTCAAGACGTAGCAAAAAGGATTTCTGGCGCCGTTGCCGGGGAGATCTTCACTCAAGTCAAGACATACCAAGTACCCATCACAAACTCATCTCCCTCGCATTTACATTATTTGCCATTTGCCTCTCGTTTTCCTCTCCCCCACTTCACCCTTGCCGTTTTATTCGCCCTTGTTCTGTTTGTCTTTTTGCTTTGATGTCTTACTTGGCTCATTTGCTCGTTTGGTTGGAATAGTTGTTTATTTATTGCTAAACAGAGAACCTAAGATCTATGGATCCTCATATGCTTGCTAATATTTTTAAGAGATCCAATTATGATGAACCAATTGCTAGTGACTTTTGTGCACTAGATTATCTTTATGAAGCTTTGCTCAAAATTTGTGAATCTGAAAATTATGATGAAGAAATTTATGAAGATATTCATGATAACTACTTGAATAAAAAGCATGATTGCAATGATTTTCCTATAAATTCTCTTGATGTCAATTGTGCTAATAATATGCAAAACCCTAAGCTTGGGGATGCTAGTTTTGCTATGTCTACTACTTGTTTCAATGATCATGATTGGGGTGATTCTTCTTATAACCTTAAAATTTTATTTAAGCCCCATGATGAATATGAGATTGATAATAGTGTTTGCAATAATATTTAAAGTTGGTTTGGAAGAGTGTCAACTTTAGATCCCACATATTTGGAGTATGTTCAATCTTATGATATTTTTGTTAAAAGTGGGTTCGGAAAGGTCATGACTTTAGTTAATGTTAATCCCACTATCTTGGAAGAGTGTCAACTTTGCATGCATGTGGATCATGTTGAGAATATGTTTTGTGATAGCTATTTTGTTGAATTTTCCTATGATCCTACATGTAATTATTATGGGAGAGGAAAATATGGTCGTAGAATTTTTTATCGTATTAAATTACCTCTCATCATGTTGAGATTGCTATCGTCTCTTTCTTCTTCCTTGCATATGCTAGTTTTTGCTTGCCTTGCAAATTTGTTTTCTTATAATATGCCTATGCATAGGAAGTATGTTAGACTTAGATGTGTTTGTCACGTGTTTCATGATGCTCTCTTTGTGCTTCAACTCTTGTCTTTCATGTGAGCATCATTAAAATTATCAATGCCTAGCTAGGGGCGTAAAACGATAGTGCTTGTTGGGAGGCAACCCAATATTTTTCCTTGCTGTTATTCAATAAATTTTGTTTCTAATTTATGTTTAGATGTGTTTTCTTGTATTATTTAGTGTTTGTGCCAAGTAGAACCTATAGGATAACCTATGATATGAGTTGATTTTATTCTGCTGAAAAACATAAACCTTGCACTCACGAGAAACAAATCAATAAATCACAGAAACGAGCTTTTGCATTGATTCGTTTTTCTGCTGTTCAATAAACAAAATTTTTAGGATGTCCTATTTTGGTAGGATTTTTAAGGTTCCAGAAGTTTGCGTTAGTTACAGATTGCTACAGACTATTCTGTTTTTGACAGATTCTGTTTTTCGTGTGTTGTTTGCTTATTTTGATGCATCTATGGCTAGTATGTAAGGGTATGAACCATAGAGAACTTGGAATACAGTAGGTTTAACACCAATATAAATAACTAATGAGTTCATTACAGTACCTTATGTGATGGTTTTGTTTTCTTTCACTAACGGAGCTTATGAGATTTCTTGTTGAGTTTTCTGTTGTGAAGTTTTCATGTTTTGGGTAAAGATTTGATAGACTATGGAATAAAGGGTGGCAAAAGCCTAAGCTTGGGGATTCTCAAGGCACCCCAATATATTCAAAGATATCCAAAAGCCTAATCTTGGGGATGCCCCAGGAAGGCATCCCCTCTTTCGTCTTCGTTCATTGGTAACTTTACTTGGAGCTATATTTTTATTTGCTACATGATATGTGTTTTGCTTGGAGCGTCGTGTATTATATTAGTCTTTGCTTTTTAGTTTACCACAATCATCCTTTCTGTAACACACCTTTTGGGAGAAGCCTACTTGATTGAAATTTATTAGAATACTCTATGTGCTTCACTTATATCTTTTGAGCTAGATAGTTTTTGCTCTAGTGTTTCACTTATATCTTTTAGAGCACGGCGGTGGATTAATTTTGAAGAAATTGTTGATCTCTCATGGTTCACTTATATTATTTTGAGAGTCTTTTAGAACAACATGGTATTTGCTATGGTTATAAATTGGTCCTAGAATGATGAGCATCGAAGTTGGGTATAATAAAAACTATCATATGAAGTGAATTGGATGCTATGATCAACTTGATACTTGATAATTGTTAGTGATATTAAATTCATGCTAGTTGGGTTATTATGAATTTAAAGAATGCTTGAGTTGAAGTTAGCAAGTCCCGTAGCATGCACGTATGGTTAAAGTTGTGTAACAAATTTGAAGCATGGAGTGTACCTGGCTTGTGCATCCTTATGAGTGGCGGTCGGGGATGAGAGATGCTCTTTTCCTACCAATCTACCCCCTAGGAGGATGTGCGTAGTGCTTGGTTTTTGATGACTTTTAAATTTTTGCAATAAGTATATGAGTTCTTATGACTAATGTTGAGTCCATGGATTATACGCACTTTTACCTTTCCATCATTGCTAGCCTCTTCGGTACCGTGCATTGCCCTTTCTCACCTTGAGAGTTGGTGCAAACTTCGCCGGTGCATCCAAACCCCGTGATATGATAGGCTCTATCACACATAAAACTCCTTATATCTTCCTCAAAACAGCCACCATACCTACCTATTTATGGCATTTCCATAGCCATTCTGAGATATATTGCCATGCAACTTTCCACCGTTCTGTTCATCATCATCATGACATACATTACTTTTGTCATATTGCCATTGCATGATCATGTAGTTGACATTGTATTTGTGGCAAAGCCACCATGCATAATTTTTATACATGTCACTCTTGATTCATTGCACCATCCCGGTACACCGCCTGAGGCACTCATATAGAGTCATATCTTGTTCTAGTTTCGAGTTGTAATTCATGTGTTGTAATCAATAAAAGTGTTATGATCATCATTATTAGAGCATTGCCCAAAAAACGAAATGCCAAAAAGAAAAGGAAAAAAGAAAGGCCAAAAGAAAAAAAAGAAAAAGAAAAAAAGAAAAAAGAAAAAAAAACAAGAAAGAAAAAAAGAAAATAAATAAAGGGGCAATTCTACTATCTCTTTTTCCACACTTGTGCTTCAAAGTAGCAACATGTTCTTCATGTAGTGAGTCTCATATGTTGTTCTTGAAAGTAGTACCATGTTTTCATGTAGAGAGTCTCATAGGTTGTCACTTTCATATACTAGTGGGAATTTTTCCTTATAGAACTTGGCTTGTATATTCCTACGATGGGCTTCCTCAAATGCCCTAGGTCTTCGTGAGCAAGCAAGTTGGATGCACACCCACTAGTTTTCTTTTGTAGATCTTTCATTCATTTATAGCTCTAGTGCATCCGTTGCATGGCAATCCCTACTCCTCATGTTGACATCAATTGATGGGCATTCCCATAGCCTGTTGATTATCCTTGTTAATGTGAGACTTTCTCCATGTTTGTCTTCTCCAAACAATCCCCAATCATTATTCTATTCCACCCATAGTGCTATATCCATGGTTCACGCTCATGTATTGCGTGAAGGTTGAAAAAGTTTGAGATTATTTAAGTACGAAACAATTGCTTGGCTTTTCATAGGGGGTATAGAAGTTGGGAACATCTTTGTGTGACGAAAATGAAGCATAGCCTAACTATATGATTTTGTAGGGATGAACTTTCTTTAGCCATGTTATTTTGAGAAGACATGATTGCTTTTATTAGTATGCTTGAAGTATTGCTATTTCTTTTGTCAATTTGAAATTTTATTTTGAATCACTTGGATCTGAACATTCATGCCACAATAAAGAGAAATTACATTGAGAATTATGCTAGGTAGCATTCCACATCAAAAATTCTGTTTTTATCATTTACCTACTCGAGGACGAGCAGGAATTAAGCTTGGGATGCTTGATATGTCTCCAACGTATTTTTGATTGTTCCATGCTATTATATTACCTGTTTTGGATGTCTATGGGCTTTATTTTACACATTTATATCATTTTTGGGACTAACCTACTAACCGGAGGCCCAGCCCGTATTGCTGTTTTTTTGCCTATTTTAGTATTTCGAAGAAAAGGAATATCAAATGGAATCCAAACGGAATGAAACCTTCGGTAGCATGATTTTTGGAATGAACGTGATCCAGAAGACTTGGAGTGCAAGTCAAGAAGCAGCCGAAGAAGCCACGAGGGTGGGGGCGCGCCCACCCCTACAGGGCGCGCACCCTATCTCGTGGGCCCCTCAGGCGGCCACCGACGTACTTCTTCCTCCTATATAAGCCTACATACCCCGAAAACATTCAGGGAGCCACCAAAGTAATATTTCCACCACCGTAACCTTCTGTATCCGCGAGATCCCATCTTGGAGCCGTCGCAGGCGTTCTGCCGGAGGGTGAATCCACCATGGAGGGCTTCTACATCAACACCATAGCCCCTCCAATGAGTTGTGAGTAGTTTACCACATACCTTCAGGTCCATAGTTATTAGCTAGATGGCTTCTTCTCTCATTTTGGATCTCAATACAATGATCTCCCCCTCTCTTGTGGAGATCTATTCGATGTAATCTCTTTTTGCGGTGCCTTTGTCAAGATCCGATGAATTGTGGTTTATGATCAAGTTTATATATGAATAATATTTGAATCTTCTCTGAATTCTTTTATGTATGATTGAGTTATCTTTGCAAGTCTCTTTGAATTATCGGTTTGGTTTGGCCTACTAGATTGATCTTTCTTGCCATGGGAGAAGTGCTTTGCTTTGGGTTCAATCTTGCGGTGTTCTTACCCAGTGACAGAAAGGGTTGCAAGACACATATTGTATTGTTGCCATCGAGGATAAATAGATGGGGTTTATATCATATTGCTTGAGTTTATCCCTCTACATCATGTCATCTTTCTTAATGCGTTACTCTGTTCTTATGAACTTAATTCTCTAGATGCATGCTGGATAGCGGTCGATGTGTGGAGTAATAGTAGTAGATGCAGGAAGGAGTCGGTCTACTTGTTATGGACGTGATGCCTATATACATGATCATGCCTAGATAATGTCATAATTATTCGCTTTTCTATCAATTGCTCGACAGTAATTTGTTCACCCACCGTAATACTTATGCTATCTTGAGAGGAGCCTCTAGTGAAACCTATGGCCCCCGGGTCTATCCTTTATCATATAAGTTTCAATCTACTTTTATTTGCATCTTTATTTTCTGCATCTATATTATAAAATACCAATAATATATTTATCTTATCATACTATCTCTATCAGATCTCACTTCCGCAAGTGGCTGTGAAGGGATTGACAACCCCTTTATCGCGTTGGTTGCGAGTTCTTTGGTTGTTTGTGTAGGTTCGTGGGACTTGTGATGAGCCTCCTATTGGATTGATACCTTGCTTCTCAAAAACTGATGGAAATACTTACGCTATTGTGTTGCATTACCCTTTCCTCTTCAAGGAAAACCAACGCAATCCCAAGACGTAGCATCTACTGGCCCAAAGCCCGGGGGGGCCTTGGGATGATCAACTCGAAGTTGATGAACATTGCACTTATGTGCAAATGGATTTGGAAGTTGTCTCAGGGCGAGACTGGCCTCTAGATGGACCTCCTGCGTGCCAAATACTTCCTTGGTGGGAATTTTTTGAGGCCGCAACCCATGGGTCACCTTTCTGGAATTCCATCCAATCCTTAAAACCGTGCTTTGCCAGAGGGATGAAATTAACGGTTAATAACGGTCGCTCCACGCGATTCTGGCTTGACTTCTGGATCGGCCACCAACCCCTTTGGTCGGAGTTCCGCGATCTCTATGCCGTCGCGGTTGATCCCAACCAATTGGTTGCCACGGACTTTAGCTCTTCCCTGCCTTCTATTTTCTTCAGAAGGGAGCTCTCCGGGCCTGAGGCGGATAGTTGGGAACGCCTGTGGGCTCTCATCGCCGAAGTGCATCTGTCGACTGACGCGGATACGGTGTCATGGAGGCTCACGTGTTTTGACAAGTTCTCGGTCAACTCTCTCTATAGATAGCTGGCTCGCGGCCCTGCCTTTCAGGCTGCCACGGGGCTCGGGAAGGCACGAATTCCGCTTAAAATCAAGGTTTTCTTCTGGTAGTTGTGCCATGATCGCATCCCTACCTCCATAAATGTAGGTAAGTGAAATGGGCCGCCCACTGGGCCTTGCGTGCTTTGTGGTATCCCTGAAGACGTGGGATCACGTGTTCTTCGGGTGCCATCTGGCGCGCTTCGCCTAGAGCGTGGTCCGCGAGGCCGCGGGCATGGTTTGCAATCCACGCTCCTGCTCCGAGCTAGTGTGGACTCTGCCCTCGGTTTAGGACTCCTCTCGCCGTATCATGTGGACTTGTGCGGCTGCAATTTTGTGGGCCCTCTGGCGAACGCGAAACAAGTTTATGATTGAGGGCATTTTCCCATCTCACCCCGCTGACGTAATTTACAAATGTATCATTTTCTTACAGCAGTGGGCACCATTGGAAGACATCAGGACGCTGATCTTCATCACAATGCTCTTGACCGCCTCCGCCTCATCTACTCGGCGGCCCGAGCTCCATCGTTTGCAACCTCCGCTACCTAGGGATGTGTAGCCCTTTTGGAAGTGTTGTCTTCGAGCCTGCATGCTCTTTTGTTGGCTGGATATGCCTTGCACCGCACTTGCTCTCTGGACCAGTCGTCTGTGAGTTTGGTTTGGGTTCCTGGACGTTGGTTACTTCTCATGTGCACGCTGCTTATGTTGTGGGCTTTATTAATTTAAAGCCGGATGCCTCTGCCATCTTTGTTCTAAAAGAGAATTCCAACTCGAACCTGTATCAATGAAATAGAATGCCCCTATATGTTCAATCTATCAAAACTTTGTGGCCGGAGCTACGTTTGTTAACTATCTGTTTTAGCTTTCCATCATGTTATTGTAGTCATATAATTTCCATTCATTTAGAGGTCCTTGTTTGTTTTCTCTACGACGGCAGCAGTTTTGACATATTCAAATAAAGGTTTCGTTTTGCTATATCCTGAGATCCACACTTCCAGTTAAAGTGAACCTTTTTCCTACGTAGTCTTGTTGATCATGACTATCAAGTAGCACCATAATTTCAACTTTTGAATTTTTCAAATTTTAGCAATTCAAATTTGTATTCAAATCATATGTTGACCATATCTTGCAAACCAAGTGTCCGATCTGGTTGATTCCTTTGGCACATGATTGATTGTATCAAATACTTCCTGAAATATCATGTGAACTCCATATTCAAATATGTTTGTCCTTTTGAATTTAAAAATTCAATTCAAATTTCATTCTGCTATAACTTGGGTTGTAGCACTCCTTTTCAAATAATTCTTTTTGCAAATGAACCCATATGTCCTATGCAGTATGTCAAATGCCAGATATGTTGTTTTCAGAATAGTTTTAACCATATTCCATACTATCTCCAGTATAATCTTATATATATCAACACTTATCAACCATTACTCTTTTGAAGTTGATTCTTCAACCTGTCACCTTGTATTACCATCAGAACCTATATTATATATTAAGCTCAACTATATTGATTTTGTTTAACCTTGCCATATTTGTTTTTTAATTCTTTTGGCATGGTTGTTCATTTGGATTCCTTCCTTTGGGATAGATTGCTCGGAGTGTGACGAGTAGAATTACCAGGAATTGTCAGTGCGACGATCTTCATTAAACATACCAGCCAAGTTCACTTTAACCATCTGTTTTTACCTAAGTTTTTCTTTGCATGTAGTAACACCTTTTCAACAATCCCTCTAGTAGTGATACTGAATTCTTGTAGTTTTAGAATGCATGAGGTAGGAACCCATCTCCTTGTTACCAAGACCAGGATGTTGTTTAGTATTAATGCTACACTATAGTAGACGGGGTTTGGTATGAGTGTTTGAAAGCAGTGTCAAAATGGAGGACTCTACGTCTACGACGACAACTTTATGATACAATTGGATACGGTGCCATATAACCACCGGACGATACACCAGTCTAACTGCGTCCACATGAAGTCGGACCGGTGTTGCTGAGAGTTCACGGGGCCATTGATCTGGTCGACCAGGCCGAATGATAGATTGGTTCGCGCCGTCGAAGTAGGTTGACCAGAGGGTGAAATTGGGTGGTGTGAGTTGGAGTTTGATAGGCACAAATCCTGCGATGTCCAGGATGAGAAAGAGGTGTGGGGGATCGACGGTGGTTCGGTGCCGAAGCGATTATTGGCGGTTTAGGAGGCGTCGGAGAAGATGTCCATTGGAGAAGAGGAGCGGAAGTGTTTGTCTGAGGAAGAAGAAAGCTGATACCATGTAGAGACCAATGTTGAGAGAAATCGTGATTTGCATTGATCCTCTTGGTGGAGATACACACAGTACATGCATGAGATCACATGACTAATTACCCTGCCTATACACAAGCTAAACACCCAGCTGACTAGCACATCCGTTCGTGGGCCGTTGTAGGAGTAGCAGAACCTGCGCAAGCTGAGGGAAAAGAATGTTCACCAGCAAATTCACTTTTGAAGGATGAGCTGTAAATTCCGAGGCGACATGTATGTTCCAACCCCATGATCCCATTTGTATCCCACCCTATGTGGACTTTGAGCAATAAAACTTGGCTTTACCGATAAAAAGGAATCAAAATGTGTTATGTTATTCTTTTATCATGTATTTATAACCTTGCAAAGAGTGTATTACAACAAGTCTTTTAAATATTCAAAGGACTTGAGGGAACCGCCACGATTAGTTGCACACATAACAACCATCGATGGTTAGATGGAAAACATAGATTAAACAATACATCAGTTTGGAAAGCCCACATTTCTATTACATGTATAGATTAAACAAGTAAAACATACTCTCTCTGTACCTAAAAGTAAGTCTTCTTAGAGATTTCAATATGAACTACATACTGATGTATATAGACATAGTTTACAGTGTAGATTCATTCATTTTACTCCGTATGTAGTCCGTATTAGAATCTATACAAAGACTTACAGTATTTAGGAATGGAGGGAGTACATCGCCATGGAATGCGAACAATGCTATTACACAACATATACACCTTATTCATTATGGAGTACAACATACATCACTTTGGAAAGCACATTGCTATTAAACATGTAGAAGAAGAAAAACGCACACGGAAAGCATGCAACACACAGTATATGGTTCCCAGGGCCGATGGGGTCGGACTTACATAATATTAGATAAATTCAAGCATCCATATTTGATTGAGGCGTCCATTGAAGGGCGCTGCCTTGAGATATCCTGGACTGCTCGTGTCTGCTTCAACCACCAACTTGCTCTTCAAATTCATGATGGATCCCTCACGGGTAAAGATCCAACGATTGTACTTTGGATAGGAAGGGCAATACCCAGCTTGGATATAATTATAGGATGTCAAGGTCGGATACCCTGCACTAAGACTATCAAGTTCAATCCGAATTGCTGACGATATGTATGCTCTGCAGGCGGAGACCTGCCTAATTAAGCTTGAGGTTCCCCCCCATGACGTTGCCCCTCAATATCCTTCGATTTATCATTTTCCCATGAAAATTTTACGAGCAGCCTTTATTAACTTTTATTGTCGTTCACCACTTCAAATAGTAACGAAAGATTTATTTTTCACTATGTGGTCAAGGCACGTATGTACATACCCAACTTCCATTTTCTGTACTTGCATTGCTTTGCCTTATGTGATGGTTTCCCAAAAGTTGTGCCTAAAATTTTCTGAAAGGCCATTTTTTGTGCTTTGGGAAATTGTCGGCATCGGAGAAACAATATGATGTCATTACGTAGCATGGTACCCCCCCCCCCCCCCCCCCTAAAACAAAAACCCCAAATAACCTGCATATCAGACAGGACAAAAAGCGCAAACGTTCTATAATGTGTTGTTAAATATGTCACTAGTAGATCACAAGGTTGCACTAATTGTACGTTGACCACCTACTTCCATACACCTCCGCCCCAACATCCTACTGCTTAATTAAGCTTGTTGCTCCTTAGCCGTCATGCATCAAATCCTATGCCACGTTTTCAATATCATTCGATTTCTTTCCCAAATGGTTGGTACAGAAAATTTCTACAATTTAATTCCGTATTTCATATTTGCAAGCACCCTTCTTTGTATACGCCGCCTAAAATAGTAATGTAAGAGTTTTTTTTTTACTTTTGGTCCAAGCTGTATAGAGACATGCCTAAGTTGCATCATAAATTTTCTGTACTCGCATGTACCATTGCTGCTCCCTTGCGACCACTAAAGAAGTTTTCTATCCTTTGCTTCCTCTCCCAAAACCTTCATGTACAAAGCCATTGTTCTTTATGTGAAATTGCACATTAAACTGAACAAAAAGCACAATCGTTACACAACAATCACTAATGTCACGACATAGATCTGGTCCAATTGTTCGGACATTGATCACACCTACCTACACCTTCCTGTGATGTCGAACATGTTATTATTGCCGCTTATTATAGTTGTCTCTATAGTCCATGTTCTTGCTTTTCTTTTCTTGGTGCATGACACCTCATGTGGAGCCACGTACCATGATTCCGGAAGGTCCTATTATTGACATGCGCCTAAACCCCTCCATTGGAAGGTTTTGTATTTAGGGCATGTTACCACTATCTCTCATTGATGGAACTGATGTGCACTAATAGCAACATCGCCCGTTAGCAGAAGGTCCATCAGTGTTAGGCTAATTTTATACCAACTAATGGTGAATTAGTATGTTGTTTTTGCCTGTCAGTTTTGAGTTTTTGGAGATTTAAATGATTTCTTTTGCAACGTGTAAGCCCTATATTTAAATATCATTTTTATGCTGAAACAGTATTGAATTATAATTGTTTATACAGGCTATAGCTTCTATACTTGAACTCTTTAAGAAGTCTCAAAGGGTAATAATTATTGGTATCCTCTATAGAAGATGGTAAGTTATTCAATATGAATTTCTAGACAGAAATTTTAAGCTTAGATTGTTATTATGTGGGAGGACAAACAATTTCATGCACACGGTGAAAAAACTTATGGAGGTCAACTTTTTAAAGGTTGAATGGGGGAAATAAGGTGACGAGAAGAAGGGAGGGAAAAGAGGGCCAAAACATTAAGTATTTAACTTATAATGACCTGGCACCCCATGCTCTCTTTTATAACTTCGTACTTGGTGGATGCGACAGATGGGACATTGGGGAGGCCTATGGGCCCCGCGAGGGTGGAGTTTTGTGCCACCCTCTTCGGGCTGCATAGGACCTCCTAGGTGCCCCTGAACCACTCCTTTTCCCGCAAGCTCCATATATACGCCGGATCACAGACCTAATTGTCACACTTTTTTCACTCCACTTCAACATTGATCTATTCACTACATGTCTTCAAGAATCTAAGTACATAAATTGTTCACTTGTATGTACATAAGTATTTCACATGTTAATTTGATAAGATTTTCCTCCAGGCTTCGTAATTCGAGTGGCCTTATTATTATTTGCATATGCTCCATATTTTCATATATGATGATCAAGAGCCAACAACTGGCCAAAGTAATGATATTCAAATCAATGCATTAATAAGACGAGTAGACTTCTGCTAATGTATATGGAGCATGTGAGGGTGAGGTGCAATTTAATTTTCTTTCTTTCTTATATGATCTTATGTTTGTGACTATGGTAACTTGTTACTCCAGATGACTGCCGCTCTATGTTCATCACCTTCTCCAAGGGCATGCCTCTCCTCCGCGAGGAGATCTTCGACTACTTCGGGAAGTAAGTGGACTACTCGATCTACACATTAAGTGTATAATTATATATGGATATAATAAGATCTGCATGCATACATGATCATCAGGATTGCATTATCAATCTACTACTAAGGGCATGTACAATGCTTGATAAGACAGTCTTATCTTAAGTCTTGCATGTAATTTAGAGATGACAAAAAAGATGTCTACAATGGATCATTTCTTAGCCTCATCTTCAACAACTAGCTATTCCTAAAAACTTTGAGACATATTGTGCTAAGAGATCATCTCTTGTCTTATCTTAAATAAGAGAGGACAAGCCTTTTCTTACGAGTTCTCTCTCCTCCACCCCATTATTTATTCTACGTGTCACTCATAAGATAGCACCATTGTACATGCCCTAAGATTTGCATGCATCATGCATATGATGATTGGAATCGGACCAAGACGCCAATTATGTCTGATGATAAGCAACCACGGATGAATGCAGGAAATGGGGTGACTGCATGGTGAGGGTGCTCATGGAGAAGACGACAGGGGGCAGCATGCCCATGTATGGCTGGATCATCTTCAAGACAGAGGCAGTAGTGCACCTGGTGCTGAACGGCGAGAGTCTCGTCAAGATCTCCATCGACCAACGTCAGATCTGGCTGCGCAAGTACGTCCCCAAGCCAACAAACGCCGCAGACTGATCCATCCGTCCATGAACTCCATTGCCGGCTCTGCACAATCCTCGGCAATCTGATCTATCTACCTATCGATTTCCAACCATAATGTTGGGCCCTAGGCAAATTAAAAGAAACATATATATGAAACGATTGTAAGATTACCTCAGGTGAAGGATAACGTATTTTGCACCCTAGGTGATGAATAGTATTACTACACACACACACACACACACACACACTCATGGATCTATAACCGAGTCTGGCCAAACGAAGGGTATAGAGTATGAAATCAGAACATGGAAAATACATTGCAGCTCTAGAGGGGCACACACCCCTATATGAAAGTAGCATTAAAAAACATTAGGAAATTTTGAATTTTTTTTAAATTTTGGGAAATGAAACCTGAGTGTCCGTTATACACCCGTGTTCATTTTCGTAGGGAATGGATGACCGTGGTATCCACGACGCGGGAATTACGGTCTAACATACGTTACATTCAGTTTTTTTTCTGCACATACGAATTTTTTGTCTTTTTTACTAGCATTACCATGTGCAGCCATTCCCCACGAAACTAGACACGTGTCTAACGGGCACCAATTTTTTGTCCTTTTTGCTAATGTGTTTTTAGTGCTATTTTCATATAGGGGTGTGCGTGGCATCCGAATTTTCAAAGAGGGAGTGCCCTAAGCGTGGGTATACAGTACATGTGATCACATGAATTTTCAGTGCGAGGATGGGAGCGGTTGCTTATAACTGTATGTAGAAACAACACATACACGTGTATACACATAATGATCTATAACCGAGTCTGAACAAAGGAAGTATGTAGAGTATGAAATCATAACATGTTCTATATACATATATGAAATAAAAATGGTATGCAGAGCACAGAGCTGGAGCATGCATATATGGTATAACATTAAACAGTTCCAAGAAAACGTGCACCACGCATATATACAAATACAAAGCACCAAATTAAGCTTTTAAGTATTTCCACAAAAGAAATTAAACTGTTAAGTACGTTGAGCTGGGATGAAAGCGGCATTCAATTATATATGTGGAAATATATGGATGTAAAATCGATCCAAGGAAAAGCGTTTGAAATGAACAATGCTCTGTTTCCTTCCTTTTTTGTCAGTGCAAACTGTAGCATTAAGCCATGCAGCGGCTACAAATACCACCGCTCCCCGCAACCATTCCTCATCCATCGCTCCTCTCTTGTTTGCTACCTATCTTTCTCCGGCCGGCCAGCGGTGCAAGCAACCAATTAACCAAAGCAACCATGGAGGGGTCGTCCACTATGACGGTGCGGGAGGTGCTGTACATGTACTTCCTCGCACGGCAGGCGTACGACCGGTTCGTCTCCGTGTGTGGCAACCCAGAGCAGGCCCGGAACGCAGTGGCGTTGCTGGTGTGGCTAGATATGGGCACCATCTCCGCCATCCACCACGTCCCTGGCATTGATGCCGGCGATGTGGGCATCGTCGCGGAGGAGGCCAACACCATCCTTGAGTGCTTGTGCTACCCGAAGCCCATGGTCCCGCCCATCCCGCTCATCTCCGCGCTGTGCATGCAGGGCGGCGTCTGCATTGAGCCGAGATTCTTCGCCTTTCACCAGGACTTAGGGGTCCGTGGCGTTTCCCACTTTCTCCACGGTGCCGGCAAGTTCGTCTTCGACGACCGCCTCCAGGTCCTGCTGAGGAAGTATGAGACAGGTCTGGTGGGTAACCCGTCGGAGTTCATGGCGCCCTACAGCTCCCTGCCGCTGGATGTGCCCGAGGACTGCCGCTCTATGTTCATCACCTTCTCCAAGGGCATGCCTTTCCTCCGCGAGGAGATCTTTGACTACTTCAGGAAGTAAGTGGACTACTCGATCTACACATTAAGTGTATAATTATATATGGATATTATAAGATCTGCATGCATACATGATGATCGGGATTGCATTATCAAGCTACTACTAAGATTTGCATGCATCATGCATATGATGATTGGAATCGGACCAGGATGCCATTTATGTCTGATGATGAGCAACTTGTCATGGATGGATGCAGGAAATGGGGTGACTGCGTGGTGAGGGTGCTCATGGAGAAGACGACAGGGGGCAGCATGCCAATGTATGGCCGGATCATCTTCAAGACAGAGGCGGTAGTGCAGCTGGTGCTGAACGGCGAGAGGCTCGTCAAGATCTCCATCGACCAACGTCAGATCTGGCTGCGCAAGTACGTCCCCAAGCCAACCAACAATGCAGACTGATCCATCTATCCATGAACTCCATTGCCGGCTCTGCACAATCCTCAACCAAGGAAATCTGATCTATCTACCTATCGATTTGCAACCGTAATGTTGGGCCCTAGGAAAATTAAAAGAAATATATTACTGCTCGAGAAAAAGATTGTACCTCCTTAGTTCGGTACTATGAAACAATATGATGTTGCCATCGCGTATCTTGGTATCCTTCCCTTCCTCCCGGCAAACCTTGGAGCGCAAAAGTTTTTTGTATTGATTTTGAAATGGCTCAACCGTTACACAACGGTCACGCCATGCGACATACCCCCTCCCCACGGCCTTTGTTATTTGGACATTGACCACCGTCACCTTCCCTGTCATGGTCCCATTTCTAGTGAACTTTGCCCGTCCATCTCAACTTTAATTTGATTCTCCCTATAATCCTTATAATTACTTGTCTTTTACTCATTACATGACACCTCAGAGGCACATAGTATGTATGCTCTGCAGACGGAGACCTGCCTAATTAAGCTTGAGGTTCCCTTGTTAGAATGGAAGAAACCGCATGACGTTGCCTCAATATCCTTCGATTTATCATTTGCCCATGAAATTTTACGAGCACCCTTTATTAACTTTTCTTGTCGTTCACCACTTCAAATAGTAATGGAAGATTTATTTTTACTCTGTGGTCAAGGCACGTATGTACATACCCAACTTACATTTTCTGTACTTGCATTGCTTTGCCTTATGTGATGGTTTCCCAAAAGTTGTGCCTAAAATTTGTTGAAAGGCCATTTTTTGTGCTTTGGGAAATTGTCGGCATTGGAGAAACAATATGATGTCATTGCGTAGCATGGTATCCCCCCCCCCCTCCCCAAACCCCCAAATAACCTGCATATCAGACACGACAAAAAGCACAAACGTTCTATAATGTGCTGTCAAATATGTCACTAGTAGATCACCAGGTTGCACTAATTGTACATTGACCACCTACTCCCATACACCTCCGCCCCAACATCCTACTGCCTAATTAAGCTTGTTGCTCCTTAACCGGCATGCATCAAATCCTAGGCCACGTTTTCAATATCATTCAATTTCTTTCCCAAATGGTTGGTACATGAAAGTTCTACATTTCAATTCTGTATTTCATATTTGCAAGCACCCTTGTTTGTATACGCCGCTTAAAATAGTGATGGAAGAGCTTTTTTTTTACTTTTGGTTCAAGCTGCATAGAGACATGCCTAAGTTGCATCATAAATTTTCTGTACTTGCATGTACCCTTGCTGCTCCCTTGCCACCACTAAAGAAGTTTTCTATCCTTTGCTTCCTCTCCCAAAACCTTTGTGCACAAAGCCATTCTTCTTTATGTGAAATTGCACATTAAGCCGAACAAAAAGCACATTCATTACACAAGAATCACTAATGTCGCGACATAGATCTGGTCCAATTGTTTGGACATTGGTCACAGCTACTTACACCTTCCTATGATGTCGAACCTGTTATTATTGCCGCTTATTATAGTTGTCTCTATAGTCCATGTTCTTCCTTGTCTTTACTTGGTGCATGACACCTCATGTGGAGCCACATAACATGATTCCTGAAGGTCCTATTATTGACATGCGCCTAAACCCCTCCATTGGCAGGTTTAGTATTTAGGGCATGTTACCACTGTCTCTGATTGATGGAACGGATGTGCACTAATAGCAACATCGCCCATTAGCAGAAGGTTCATCAATTTTATACCAATTAATGGTGAATTAGTATGTTGTTTTTGCCTGTCAGTTTCGATTTTTTGGAGATTTAAATGATTTCTTTTGCAATGTGTAAGCCCTTTATTTAAATATCATTTTTATGCTGAAACAGTATTGAATTATACTTGTTTATATGGGCTATAGTTTCTATACTTGAACTCTTTAAGAAGTCTCAAGGGGTAATTATTATTGGTATCATCTATAGAAGATAGTAAGTTATTCAATATGAATTTCTAGACAAAAAATTTAAGTTTAGATTGTTATTATGTGGGAGGACAAACAATTTCATGCAGACGGTAAAAAAACTTATGGAGGTCGTCTTTTTAAAGATTGATTGGGGAAGATAAGGTGATGAGAAGAAGGGAGGGAAAAGATGGCCAAAACATTAAGTATTTATCTTATAATCTTCTTGACCTGGCATCCCATGCTCTCTTTTATAACTTCGTACTTGGTGGATGCGAAAGATGGTACATTGGGGAGGCCTATGGGCTCCACGTGGGTGGCGCTTTGTGCCACCCTCTTCGGGCTGCATAGGACCTACTAGGTGCCCCTAAACCACTCCTTTTCCCGCAAGCTCCATATATACTCCGGATCACCGACCTAATTGTCACACTTTTTTTACTCCACTTCAACATTGATCTATTCGCTATATGTCTTCAAGAATCTAAGTACACAAATTGTTCACTTGTATGTACATAAGTATTTCACATGTTAATTTGATAAGATTTTCCTCCAGGCTTCGTAATTCGAGTGGCCTTGTTATAATTTGCATATGCTCCATATTTTCAGGTATGATGATCGAAAGCCAAGAACTGGCCAAAGTAATGATATTCAAATCAATGCATTAATAAGACGAATAGACTTATGTATATGGAGCGTGTGAGGGTGAGGTGCAATCTAATTTTGTTTCTTTCTTATATGATCTTATGTTGGTGACTATGATAACTTGTTACTCCTAGAAGATGTAGTATTTATTTGCTCGCTTGATAATGAAAATTACCTGGGGGGCATTAATTAATTTCTATTTATTTTAATGAAATTATTCGGGTGCCAAATCTAGTTGAGCTCCCTCTTCATAGATCCTCTTATACGTGGTGTAGTATGCATGAAATTTTGTTACTTGAAAAATTAGACTGGTTTCTAACCTCAATTGGACCTCGATTAATCCGAACACTTATGTTAAAGCTCTAGCAAGACATATCTCCGATCATGTGCCTTGTCTAGTGTATATTCAATCTACCATTCCAAGTGCAAAAAAAAAATCTGTTTTATTTCATTTTGGATAAATCACCTGGTCTTTAAAGATGTGATCATATTGAATTGGTAAGTTCCTGTTCACTATAAACATAACAAAAATTCCCAGAGTAGCTAATTTACCAGGTGGAAAGAATGGATGGAAACTGGTTGCGGTTCTTCAGAGACGAGTATATGTTTGGGAACACCCCATGGCCCGAGTAGCAGTAACCGTAGAGTCCAATCGCGATAGGAATTCCCTGGAGGTTTAACGCGGTCCCTTTGTTCTCGAAGCCGACATGATCGACAACCCCAATCCAGCATAGGCACATGACCACAAGGATTGATGCAACCACACCACCAGCTACAAAGTAGAGAGCATATAAATAAAGTGTTTGCTGCTTGTCAGACATATGTTAAAGAAAATGTTTAAATAGAAGCGGCAAGTGGATACAGACCTGAAATATAGCTCAGACATGTAAGGTCACGGAGCCAAGTTGTCGGCATGGCAACAAGCGTCGGCAAGATTGCGAAGAACACGTGCGAGTTTATTGTCAAGCCCCCAATGTTCAGGTGCACATTCGGGAACAACTTTGAAAGGTTGTCGCTTTCCAGTATCAAATACTCAATGCAGCACGCCTGCAACAACAGATCAAAGGATCGGTTAATTTTCATAGCAGATTCCAGAAGATTACTTACAGAATCAAATGGCTGTGGTTGTTAATGATTACTTACATACAGTTCGACGTACAGGATTAGCTGCAGACAGTGAAGCCACCCACAAGAAGCAGAAATAAGTTAAGTTAGCACAACAACTTTCCCTGACTGAAACCTGCCCAAACCGAAGAACTTGATCTTACCGAGATGGCTATGCGACCGGTGGTGCCAAAGGCGGCATGGCCGATATCCGGGTATGTCTGAAGGCCCTCCTTGCTGTCTAGGCAACGGCGCAGCAGCACACCGGTGTACCATGCGAGCAGAGCAAACACAACTAGTATCACCAGTCCCAGCCAGCCCCCTTGCTTGATGGCATAAGGCGTCGACAGGATTCCTACGCCACACAGAACATTTATCCCTGCATATTAAACAGAAATGGGAGCACTGATCTTAATAACCAGAGTATTTTTGTCATCAAGAATTCTATACTTATCCAGGAAGAGCAAGTATTCTTCAGGTCCAGTAAAACTTCTCACAGGAAAGTTCAGACATTCAGAATAGAAATTCTATTGCAGATCCAACTGGTTTGTCTTGAAGCAGTGGGACAGCATGCAGATCTTGATGTGACAACATGTCACATGGTTTGGTTGTGCTTACTCATCAACCATGTGATGTCCCTATTAATACGGAAGAACAGGAAGAAAAATGGAAACGGTGGACAGGCACCATGTGTGATGCGGCGCCTCAACGACGCGAATAGACAGTGCTCAATCATGCATAAGAGCAAGTACAATAGGTCTAGTCAGCTGGCTATAAGGAGTGCCACGTCACTGAAAATCACTGCTGAAGGAGAGAGATGGAACGAAAAAGAAGGAGCAGGCGCTCCAGCTATCGCCGGCCACAGCGCCGGAAACAAGAAAAGCAACGCGCATGCAGTGGTGTGAGCGGGCGTTCTGTTCGTTTCCACCAATCAATAGTATATCTTTGTCTCTCTTTACATGCAAACATTAAATAGTAATAGCTAGTGTACAGCCAATGTATTGTATTAGTGAGCTTTATGAAGACTTTATGTGACATGGCATGGGCAAATAGCCAGCAACAGGCTTTGTTATTAACCATGCTCTAATTGACCACTTGGTGTACTTGACAGCTTGATTCTCTGTGCCTATGTAGATCTTCTTAGAACATTCATGGAGCTAATTAATAGTTTCTGTGGAGCCATACTGAACTGTAAAAATGGCACACATGCTGAGCAGTTGCAGTTGCTTTGATAATGGGTGAGGATCTGAAGGAAAAACAGTGTGATCTGCATGCAGATCCTTCAAAATTTATGCTCTTATCTTATGGTTCGGATGTAACTTTTCGAGTAGATAATTTTTCATATAAAAACTTTTTAATCCGTGTTCATATGCAAAAGTTATGCCCATTTTACAAATTTCATAGAGATTTTGCAAATAAAGTCGAAATTCATATTTGTTTTTTTTTAACTGAAAAGGCGGTCCAGGGGGTGCATTCGGGGAAATTTTGGGCCAAGTTAGTAATGGCGCACCGTGGGAGTGGTGCGCCATTACTAGTGTAATGGCGCACCACTCCCACGGTGCGCCATTACTAGTGTAATGGCGCACCACTCCCACGGTGCGCCATTACTAGTTTTGAAAAAAATAAAAAAAGTAAAAAAAATAAAAAATTTGAAAAAAAATTGAAAAAAAAAATACTAGTGGCGCACCGTGGATGTGGTGCGCCATTACTAGTTAGTCGCACTATCCCCTGGTGCGCCATTACTAGTTTTGAAAAAAAATTACTAATGGCGCACCGTGGATGTGGTGCGCCGTTACTAATTTAACTAGTAATGACGTGCGCCATTACTATTTTAAAAAAAGTTATTACTAATGGCGCATCGTGGATGTGGTGCGCCATTAGTATATAGTAGTGGCGCATCTTCATCTATAGCCCTTTTCCTAGTAGTGTTTCTTGTCTCCCCCTCACCCCCCACCACCACCACCACCACCACCATTTATTTCCTCATATTCTTGTCGTATCAGTAGTCCATGTTCTTCCTTGTCTTTCTTGATGCATGACACCTCATTTCGAGCGACGTACAACATATACACAAAAAATACTAGTGGGCGCCTGAACCCTCAGGAACACCATTCGGTAGCCATGGCAATCCACGACGAGATTGCCGCTTCTGGCCGGAGTGGTCACCACAATGACCAACACGTACGGTGCGGCACACCACAGGCGATTACCACCTCACCAGAGAGAGCCCATCCTAGGCCCGCCAGCCAGGGGGCGACATGGTAGGAACTACGCACGAATGGTAGCGGGGAGCGCAAACACCGCTTGATCTAGCGAGCATAGACGCGTGTCGTACTTCTTGATCGGAGCACTGTGCCCGCCGCGCGCATGCCGGTCAGAACGCCTGCACGCTGTCGATCCGCCCATTTCGCATCGGTGACAACGCCGAAAGCTCATGATCGAGTTGTTCCGCACCGTGGCGAGGCCCACAACCGCGTGTAGACAGCACGTTCCGCGCTGCCGCCAAACCCCATGTGAGGGACAAGCAGCCTCGCTGCTGACAACGTTGTGCAAGCTATGCTGTTGTGTCGGATTTCGGGTTCCGCAAATCCTTGATAGGTTCGAATTCTGGGGTGCGTGCGGAGATCTTAACCTATCCAGCCTGGCTACTCACGATTCTTAAAGCCTATCACGTCCAGCTCAAAGAGACAGAGAGAAACAGCAATTTATCTTGGTTCGGGCCACCTTGCGGTGTAATAACCTACTCCAGCATTTTGGTGGATTGCCTCGAGGGGCTGAGGATGAACTAGTACAGTGGATAAACATCCTCAGGAGGTGAGGTGTTCTTGAGCTCAAAAGAGCTGGTGAGGTGGTCGGATGAGAATGGATCTGATCTCTCACTATGGTGGTGGCTAAGTCCTATATATAGTGGTCTTGGTCCTCTTCCCAAATATGGGCGAGCAGAGATCCCACAACAACCAGATTTGAAGTGGGGCAAGAGGTACACCCTATCCTGACTAAAGTGGTCCTCGTCTGCAAAAAGCCTCCGGTCGTGACACTGTGGTGGGCTCGGCGATGACCTCCGTCCTGCCGTCCTGGCGGTCTTGGTCTCGTTGCACCAGAATGGAAACCTTTGGCTGATTCCTCGAGACTCCACGCCTGCTGCTTGCCTCCCTTGCACCAAAGAGAAAACTGGTACTCTGGAGCCTCGCGAGGTGCACCTTGCATAGAAGTCTCCGCTCCTCGGGAGTCAGCCTGAGGAGGCCGGTCCCCTTGGAGGTCTTGGTGTCGCCCGCCTCGCGAGGCTTGGCCCCTCACGAGGGTCTTGAATTGTTTGATGCTGAAGATGGGCCATACCAGGCCGTCGATGGAGCCACGCAGTGGGCTACAGGCAGGCAAGTCTGGATACCCCGTATCCAAAACGCCGACAGTAGACCCCGGGCCCAAGGCGCGCTCGGACTTGGCTTCTAGGCGAAGCCAAGGGGCAAGTGCAGAGCATCGCGGGCCCTAACCGCCTGCGTCCTTGAACGACGCGTGGCGATTGATGGGCGGTGGGTGTCTCCACTTCCCCATGCTGCCTCAGCAACCGTTTCTGTCTGAAAAAAGGTGGCTGGCATCTGCCGCCGAGCCTTCATTGCCTTCCCTTCGTCTTGCTCCAGATCCCCTTCTCCCCACGCTGGAAAAACCTCAAGATCTGCCAATCCCCCCCACCAAATTTTCGCCCGATGGCCACCGAGAAAGCTAAAGCTCCAGCCTCGGTTGTCGGCCCCGCCTGGTTTGAGATGGCGCTAATCTCGCCCTCCGTCGCCGAGGAGAAGCTCCAGACTACGCTTTTCCTAACGGTGAGCGATGATAGTGAGTGGGGGAAGACGGCGCTCCAGGTCGCCTCCGCCGTGCCAGAGCCCGCGAACAACACCTTTTATCCCCTCTTCCTTCACAGTGTCTGCTCGGGGCTGATTCCTCCCTTCTCCCATTGCTCCTATGCCATCCTCCACCATTATAGCCTCCACACGCTCCACATTCATCCCAACTCTGTCCTCCTTTTTTCCATCTTCGCCTTCTACTGCGAGGTGTTCATGGGAGTGATGCCCTCTATCGCCATGCTTTGCCACTTCTTCTACCTCCGCTTGACTGGCCACCAGCCCGCAGGGTGTGTTGGCTTCGTCGTGGCCCATGGCAGCAATGCTATCTCCCACGTCGGGAAGAAGGTGGAAGACGTCCGGAACAAATGGGTCCTCATGGACGCCAAGTGCTCCCGCGAACTGCTGGAGCTGCCAACCGAGCTCCCGACCTCTGAGAAGGTGTGGTCTTCCAAGAAGATCACCGACCCCCAGTTGAGGCCACTGATGAAGAAGATAGAGGCCGACCTGAAGGCCGAGAAGCTGACGGCGCCCATGATTATCAAGGAGTTTCTAAGGCAGCGCCTGGAGCCACTCAGGATTGCTCCCGCCCCCAGTGGAAGCTTGGGGGTGCTGACGACAATATTCAGTTGCGCCAGGACAGCTTTCCTGACGAGGAGTTGAGCAAGGTGTTGCTTTCCTTGACCGGGAAAGACCCGAGCGGCCCTCCAGATGATTTACTCCCACTAGACCTCCGAGAAGACGGGGAGAAGATCACCGCCGCCATGCCTGTCTACAATGAGCACGACGCGTGTCGACGGGGGCCTCCCCCGCCGGCCGCTTCCTTGGTGGACCTGTCCTCCGGCGAGCCCTCCTCCGAAGCCACCGAGGAGGAGGAGGGGAGGGGGAATCCTCTGCTCTGAGGTAGAGAGTCCTCCTTCGCAGCTTCTCTGATGACGACGACAACGACGCGCACCCAGTCATGGAGCTGGCTCGCCCCGCTAGGGTCACCACAAAATCCGGGGTGGCCTCCTCAAAGAAGCAGAAGCGGGCGGCCATGAGGAGGGACAGATCGGCGCTGATTCCCCCAGGCAGCACACCTCGTTCGTTGTTGCCATCTCGCGCATCGCCGACCGGGTGCTTGCCTGCTCCCAAGAGCGCAACTCCAGCCGCGCCTGCAAAGCCAGCGTTGTTGAGCCTAAAGAGGAGCTACGTCGCCTCGGACCCGTAAGTGTTCTTCCTTGGCCTTGCTCCTGAATCTCGATGTGATGCTTAGCATCTTCGTCTGATGTTAGGCCGCCGTTGTTGGCAAAGAAGAAGAAGGAGGGTGCTGAGGCCGCCGTGGTTGAGCATGTTGTGGAGGCTGCCGCGACTTCGTCGCAAGGGGGCGCAACGGTTTGTGCGGCTCCAGTAGCGGTATCGTCTTCTCAGAGCTCGGAGGCCCAGCCTCGGGAGGAGTCGGCGTCTGCGGCAGCGCTGACCATGGCGGTACCCGTGCCCGACGCAACTGCTGAGGTCGCAAGGCCTCAAGAGCCCCCTATTCTCCCTGTTGCCGCAGCTCCACCAGTCTTGGCGCCGGGAGCGCCTCCTCTTCCACTTACCACACCGTTGGGCCATGGTGCTCCAGCCACCTCCAGTGCCCTAGAGGAGGCCCGATCCATGCTGGACCAGCTCCAAGGTGATCTTCGAGGCCCAGACCGGCGCGCGGTGTTGGGGCACCTAGAGCTGATCTCGGGGTGGCTCCTGGCGGCCTGGAGTCCAGCCGCGGTATCCGCGGAGGAGGCCTGGAAGGCGGCCGGCGTAGCCGCTGCCGAGCGTGACCTGGCGCTGAAGGAGATCAAGGACGCCCAGGAGCGGTGCTATGCAGCGGAGGCTGAACTGAAGGCCCTCCAGGATCAACAGGCCGCCTAGACCAGTCAGCTCCAGGAGCGAGAGGAGAAGCTGAAGGCCCAAGAGGCTGCCGCCGCTATCCGCGACGCCGAGCTGAAGTAGGCAGACCAGGAATAGGCCATGGAGCGTGACCGCCTGTAGAAGTTGAAGGAGGAGGCGGAAGCGGCCCAGGCGTCCCTTGTCGAGGTCAAGGGGCGGCCACCATGGAGCACAACCCCCTCGTCTCCCATGAGGCGAGGTTTCACAAGGCTCGGCAGGAATTCTTCGGGAGCAATCCCCAGGGGACAGTGGTGACCCCGAAGGAGATCCTTGCCGCTCGGCTCCCTGAGTTCGTTGAGGCACTCGAGGACATCGTTGACGGGTTTGGATGCATGGTGGAAGGTGAGGCTCGCATACTCTCTTCCTCGGCCCTGATGCGCATCTTCAGCCATCTCTATCTCTGGGACGCCAGCTTCTACTTCACCGCCTTGCTCGAGCCCGTGGACCCCGACTCCTGCGACGCTGCTGCTGACACCGTGAAGGCTTCGGTGGAGGCCCTGCTGATCAAGTTACTCGCCGTTGGCCCCGCGGCTGGGGCAGAGGGCAAGGGCGACGGTGACGTCGTTGTCGAAGGGGCTCCACAGGCGGGCGGCGGCGGCCAAGGCTGAAGAAGTGACGCGGCGGTGGTGCTCCTTCCTGTTTTTACTCTACAACATGTACCATGCCTCGTGAAGGCATTAAAATTGATGCTTGGAACAATGTGTTTTGTAATAATTAGCTTATAGTTTTGCGACTTCTTTTTCGTTCGCTTTATTGTTCTGCGTTGGCAGGGCCTGACCCCGCGCGCACCTCTGCCGCCGTTGGGTCATCCGGATTGCCAGGACGAGGCCAGGGGTGAGGGGCTACATAGCCAGTTAGGCTCCTGAAACACGGTGCTCAGGAGTCCCCCTTGATGTACGAACGGCTTGGGAAAAGAGGTGCGAGGGCAAGCCTTGGCGTTCTGCGTCGGCAGGGCCCGGCCCCGCGCATACCTCAACCGCCGTTGGGTCGTCCAGATCGCTAGGACGAGACAAAGGGGTGAGGGGCTACGTGGCCAGTTAGGCTCCTGAGACGCTATGCTCAGGAGTCCCCCTTGACGTATGAACGACTTGGGGAAGGGAGGGACGAGAGTTAGGCCTTGGTGTTCTGCGTCAGCAGGGCCCGGCCCCGCGCATACCTCAGCTGCCATTGGGTCGTCCAGATCATCAGGATGAGACCAAGGGGTGAGGGGCTATGTGGCCAGTTAGGCTCCTGAGACGCGAGGCTCAGGAGTCGCCTTGATGTACGAATGGCTTGGGAAGGGAAGGACAAGAGTTAGGCCTTCGTTTTCTGCGTCGGTAGGGCCCGGCCCCCCCGCATACCTCAGCCGCCGTTGGATCGTCCGGATCGCTAGAATGAGACCAATGGGTGAGGGTCTAGGTGGCCTGTTAGGCCCCTGAGACGCGATGCTCAGGAGTCCTCCCTTGACGTATGAACAGACCAGCATTCCTTTCCTCGACGGGCGCTCGCTCGGGAGGGGCGCGTGAATACCAGGTCCGTAGGACCTGGCAGGGTGGCGTATGCCAGGCGTGACCAGAGTGTAGCCCATGTACCCAGCTCCCTCGCGCTACCCTCCCGAGGAAGAGCAGCACGGTGAGGCTATGCACTGAGCCCGGAGTATCCCTAAGGTTGCTGCAGCCTGGAGTATCACCAGTGCGGAGCATGGCGCTTCCGCTCTTGCACGGGCATAGCCGCTCCTCGGCAGTGTCGACGGCCAGCGCGGAGCATGGTACTTCCGCGGGTGTGTGGGAGGGGGCTTCCTCTGAGGAGAGCCCCCGGGATGTGTACAACCCCGCCCCGACACATGGCTTGCACGACAAGGCTGAGCCAACGCGGGACTCACGAGGACCTACCTCAAGGCGGGTTGCGCCTGAATTTGATTGAGAACACTTGTGTCAGTCCTGCAAGATGGTTCGACAACTTGCGCCGAATGAGCCTCCTTAGATTATTGGATGAGAAGGCTAGACACCAACGACCCTAGAAGGTGACGTGAATGGGGCCGATCCGCCAGACAGAGCTCAGCCATTGGGTTTATCGACGATGCTGCAATGGACCCGAGCACAAACACCGTGCCTAGTCTTCTCATGCAAAGGTCCTGAAGAGAAACAACCGGCGTGCGGCTCCCGCGGTGGCGAGGCACCAGGTCGCGCGCCCTCACTTATCCGCCCGTGATTAGCTCATGCGAGAACAAGGCACCAAGGGCCATGGGAGGTGACGTACACAGAAGTTGGCCCGCGAGCCAGATCTCTGCCTCTTGGGTTTAGTGACGCTGCAGGGACGGACCCGAGCATAGACCTCGTGCCAGTCCTTAATCATGAGGCGGTCGAGGGTGGGCTAGCAAGGGCGCGAGAAATTCTTGGTGACAATGCGCTGGTCAGACAATTGATAACTTTAAGTTAGCTTATAAAAGAAGGTAAACTAGTTCTGATAGGCGCAAAGGGGATACATGTCGCAGGGACGGATCCACGCGACATGGGGATGATGCAGCCCGAGGGGCAACCCCAACCGAACGAACTAAAAGATGTCACCTGACACCGTTGCTGAAGAGATGTCGGGGTAGCTAAAGACACGAGCTGCTGAAATCGTTCCTCATAAGCCTCCTTGGCCCTGAGCCTCGGGAGGCTCCGAGGGCCTGGGGGCAACTGAGGATCCATCTCCACTTCCGCCAGGATCGTCTGGTGTCTAGCCTCTCGAGCCGCTAGGATGTCCCGCATGCGGTCCTAGGATGAAACAGCCGCGCTCGGCAGGTCGAAAGGAATGCGAACGTAGCTGTGAGGGGGACCCTCGCATCGGCCGACATGGGATGGCCAGTAGAGCTGCCGAGACGCGGTCGTGTTGAGCCCTGGGATGTCGATGTAGACACGGAACTCCTTGCCCTCTCCAGCGCATGGAGCCGCGCCTGGTGGTGGGCGGCGATCGCCCTGTAGAACCATTGCCTCCTGAATCTCCTTGACTGCCTCGCTGATGAACTCTTGAGCGCCTGACGCCCCACTCCTTCTGCCCTCTCCTGGGAAGCGTGCGCTGAAGATGCCTCCACATGGTATCCGAGCGCCTCCCTCATGACGTCGGCTAGGTCTGAAGTCCTCGAGAGGAGAGCCCCCGAGCCCAGCCTGAGAGGGGCGCCGGGCGCGCTTTTCTATGCGATAGGATTTCCGGTTTCCTTTGGACTTGCACTCTAGTACTAGGTGCATCGACCGATCTCTATGAGCTATGGGTGAGTAGCTAGCAAACAGTTTAGTAATGAGTGTGATGTACTACTCCTCGATGTCGACATGCAGCTCCCTCGAGAGGCCTCGCTTGATCGTAGCTTCACTCGTTCGTACGTTTTGACCTTGACCATGGACCGTTTAACCCATTGATCATTGGCTTTTCAAAAAAATTAAAAACAAATCATGGATACAAAATAAGTTCATGGTTTTGGAAAAAAATAACTCAGCACTAAAAAATGATCATAAATTTGAAAAAAAATCACAGATTTCAAAGTTCAAGAAATATGGCAGAAGGTTCAAGAATTGTAAACATGTTCATCAATTTGAGTTTTTTTTGTAAAATTTGCCAAGAAATTGGTCATTTTAAAAATTCAAAATTTGTGAAATATTCTTCAATTTAAATTGTTTCAAAAATTGAAAAATAGTTCACGGACATGGAAACATTGACTTTTCAGAAAATTTCACGAATTAGAAAAGTTCATGATTTTAGAAAAATGTTCATGAATTTTGCAAAAAATGAAAATGAAAAATGCAAATGGTAAAGAAAAGGAAAAACTGAAAGACAAAAAATACAGTTCAAAACTCGTGCTGGTAAGAAACCGCTCCATAAAACCGCAGGGACCTTTTAGAAAGTTCCTAAAACTGGTCCATAAAAAACTATAGGGACAGGCCGAACAGGAACCTGTTGCATGTGTATGCGCCCAAGGTGGCAGTGGATATGCGCCCCAAAAATTTTTATAACCGGCGGTTAAGGCACTGAATATCGTTTGTATTCTTGCGGGATAAGGCCGCTCGTCTTAGGCTGCCTCCGTAAGTGGGCCAGCATAGTAGCCCGGATTCGTTACATTTGGTTTTCCTTACATTCGTTTGTTCAATTGTTTCCTTTCCTTTTTGTTGATATTCAAAATACTATGAATACATACATTCCAAAATTTCAATTACTTGAATTTTAAAGATTGCTCATCTCCTATTTAAAATAATATTCATCCACGGCAGAAAACTCGTTCGTGTAATTTTTTTACATGTGCCATTAAAAAACATGTTCATGAAATTATTATTTTCATGAGATTCCAAAAATGTGTGTGTCCTTTTGAAAACATATTAATACTCTATTAAAAAATTGAGTAATTTTTAAAATGTTCTGTACGCTTCAATAAATGGTGAAATTTAAAAGAATGTTAATGTGTTTCAAAATATATTTGTGACATTTTCAAAAAAATTATACTATGCAAACAATGTTCGCATACTTCAATTTTTTTAGCCTGAAAAAATGTTCAACATATATTGAAAAACATTTACCATGTATTTGAAAAAGAATGTTCGTCATGTATTTGAATATGTATCAAACCAATTCTCTGCATGAATATGAAAATATACGTCATATATGAAAAAAGGCAACATGAATTTGGAGAAAAGAGAAAAAATGAAAAAATGAAAAAAGAACTGACAAAAAAGATTAAAAATGTGTAAGGTTCTAAAACCAGTGAACCAATCTGAAGAACTTCCCTAAAACCGCTCTAACAAGCTACAATATTGTGCGGGCCCATCTGGGTAGCCCAGATGCACAACGAGGGTATGTCTCACAACAAGAGAGATATTGTCCCCGCATTGATGTTGTCCCTTCAGAAAACGAAATATGACAGGGCGGTAGCCAAGCTTTGGGTTGTATTCCGTGAATAACTATTTCGGTGGCACGATGTATTTATGCAGACAATATTTTTTTTCGTTTCTCCTCTCCAATGAGAACACACCTACTTTATCTGAAGGGTGTTTTATTAATTCAAAATGTAGTATCAAGCGAATACAAAGCATGATAAGTACTCCCTCTATTCCCAAATATAAGTATTCTTAGAGATTCCAACAAGTGAATACAGACGAACAAAATGAGTGAATCTACACTCTAAAATATGTCTACATACATCCCTATGTTGTAGTCCATTTGAAATGTCTAAAAAGACATGTATTTAGGAACAGAGGGAGTAACACTCAGCTTCTGCATAACTAATATTCATACAGCTAAACACTAACATGGGTGGCACTAGTAAAGTCATATAAGACTGACACTGTGCCCATGCCGAAGGAGTGGTGGATAGATCCCGAGATTATGCTGCCACCCATGTCGGGTAAACACCTTTCTAGCCAGCCGCTCAAATTAAGTAGACTCCGTCTTGAACAGTGGTTGGTACTCAGTTTGGTGCCGCATAGACCATGTACGAATCCAATATGGACAACAAAAAATAACCTGCAAAGGAGTAAAGTTGTTACCATAAAAAACAAAATCATTTCTACAAAACCAAGGTAAACATAAGAAGGAGCACGCTCCCATCCTTATTAGCATTCTAAATCTATTTGGAGTTCCATATAGAAAGTGACCATCAAATTGGCAGCACTTGTGGACCGATAAAAATTTGCTATCTGGATGGCTAACCACGTATAACGTGCAAACTTCTACTTAAAATGTATTTCATTGTCTTGTCATGAGTGAAAAGGGCTATACTTGCTTCCTTGCCAATTGCAACGAGCGAGGTTGCCTTCTGTTAGCACAACCCTGTTGGAACTATGCCCTAGAGGCAATAATAAAATGGTTATTATTGTATTTCCTTGTTCATGATAATTGACTATTATTCATGCTATAATTGTATTGACCGGAAACCGCAATACATGTGTGAATACATAGACCACAACATGTCCCTAGTGAGCCTCTAGTTGACTAGCTCGTTGATTAACAGATGGTCATGGTTTCCTGACCATGGACATTGGATGTCATTGATAACGGGATCACATCATTAGGAGAATGACGTGATGGACAAGACCCAATCCTAAGCCTAGCACAAGATCGTGTAGTTCGTATGCTAAAGCTTTTCTAAATGTCAAGTATCTTTTCCTTAGACCATGAGATTGTGCAACTCCCGGATACCGTAGGAATGCTTTGGGTGTACCAAACGTCACAACGTAACTGGGTGGCTATAAAGGTGCACTACGGGTATCTCCGAAAGTGTCTGTTGGGTTGGCACGAATCGAGACTGGGATTTGTCACTCCGTGTGACGGAGAGGTATCTCTGGGCCCACTCGGTAGGACATCATCATAATGTGCACAATGTGATCAAGGAGTTGATCACGGGATGATGTGTTATGGAACGAGTAAAGAGACTTGCCGGTAACGAGATTGAACAAGGTATCGGCATACCGACGATCGAATCTTGGGCAAGTACTATATCGGTAGACAAAGGGAATTGTATACGGGATTGATTGAATCCTTGACATCGTGGTTCATCCGATGAGATCATCGTGGAACATGTGGGAGCCAACATGGGTATCCAGATCCCGTTGTTGGTTATTGGCCGGAGAGTAGTCTCGGTCATGTCTGCATGGTTCCCGAACCCGTAGGGTCTACACACTTAAGGTTCGATGACGCTAGGGTTATAGGGAAGGTAAGTATGCGGTTACCGAATATTCTTCGGAGTCCCGGATGAGATCCCGGACATCACGAGGAGTCCCGGAATGGTCCGGAGGTGAAGATTGATATATTAGATGAAGGGCTTTGGAGTCCGGAAGTGTTCCGAAGGTACCGGGTGATGACCAGCATGACCGAAAGGTGTTTCGGGAGCCCTGGCAAGTGTTGGTGGGGCTTCATGGGCCAAGGGGAGGGGGCAAACCAGCCCACTAAGGGGCTGTGCGCCCCCCTCACCTATTCCCACGTGACCAGGGGGTTTGGGGCGCTCCATCTAGGGTTCCCACCTCCTAGCTTGTGGGCCAAGTCACCCAAAGGGAAGATCCCATCTGCCCTGGCCACCGCCCCCCTAGGGGAAACCCTAGGGCGCCTCCCCTCTCCCTTTCCCCTATATATAGTGGAGGTTTTGGGGCTGCCCAACACATGAGTCTCTCTCTCCCAAGGCGCAGCCCTACCTCTCTCCCTCCTCGTCTTTCGCAGTGCTTGGCGAATCCCTGCTGGAGTGCCACGCTCCTCCATCACCACCACGCCGTTGTGCTACTGCTGGACAGAGTCTTCCCCATCCTCTCCCTCTCTCCTTGCTGGATCAAGGCACAGGAGACGTCACCGGTCTATACGTGTGTTGGAAGCGGAGGCACCGTTCTTCGGTGCTTAGATCGGATTCGGCCGCGATCTGAATCGCTTCGTGAACGAGTCCACCGACCGCGTTCTTGTAACGCTTCCGCATCGCGATCTTCAAGGGTATGAAGATCCACTCCCCTCTCTCTCGTTGCTAGTCTCTCCATAGATTGATCTTGGTGATGCATAGAAACTTTTGAATTTCTGCTACGTTCCCCAACAGTGGCATCATGAGCTAGGTCTATGCGTAGTTTCTATGCACGAGTAGAACACAAGTTGTTCTGGGCGTTGATTTTGTTCAATATGCTTACTGTTACTAGTCCTATATTGTTTCGACGGTATTGTGGGATGAAGCGGCCCGGACCGACCTTACACGTACACTTACGTGAGGCAGGTTCCACCGACTGACATGCACTTGTTGCATAAGGTGGCTAGCGGGTGCCAGTCTCTCCCACTTTAGTCGGATCGGATTCGATGAAAAGGGTCCTTATGAAGGGTAAATAGCAATTGGCATATCACGTTGTGGCTTTTGCGTAGGTAAGAAACTTTCTTGCTAGAAACCCATAGCAGCCACGTAAAACATGCAAACAACAATTAGAGGACGTCTAACTTATTTTTGCAGGGTATGCTGTGTGATGTGATATGGCCAAAAAGAATGTGATGAATGATATGTGATGTATGAGATTGATCATGTTCTTGTAATAGGAATCATGACTTGCATGTCGATGAGTATGACAACCGGCAGGAGCCATAGGAGTTGTCTTTATTTAGTGTATGACCTGCGTGTCACTGAATAACACCATGTAATTACTTTACTTCATTCCTAAACCTTTAGCCATAGTAGTAGAAGTAATAGTTGGCGAGACAACTTCATGGAGACACGATGATGGAGATCATGGTGTCATGTCGGTGACGATGATGATCATGGAGCCCCGAAGATGGAGATCAAAAGGAGCAAAATGATATTGGCCATATCATGTCATTTTTTTATTGCATGTGATGTTTATCATGTTTATGCATCTTATTTGCTTAGAACGACGGTAGTAAATAAGATGATCCCTCATAATAATTTCAAGAAAGTGTTCCCCCTAACTGTGCACCATTGCGAAAGTTCGTTGTTTCGAAGCACCACGTGATGATCGGGTGTGATAGATTCTAACGTTCACATACAACGGGTGTAAGCCAGATTTACACACGCGAAACACTTAGGTTGACTTGACGAGCCTAGCATGTACAGACGTGGCCTCAGAACACAAGAGACCGAAAGGTCGAACATGAGTCGTATAGTGGATACGATCAACATGAAGATGTTCACCTATGATGACTAGTCTGTCTCATGTGATGATCGGACATGGCCTAGTTGACTCGTATCATGTATCACTTAGATGACTAGAGGGATGTCTATGTGAGTGGGAGTTCATTAGATGAACTTAATTATCATGAACATAGTCAAAAGGTCTTTGCAAATTATGCCGTAAGCTCGCGCTTTAGTTCTAGTGTTTAGATATGTTCCTAGAGAAAATATAGTTGAAAGTTGATACTAGCAGTTATGCGGACTGGGTCCGTAAACTGAGGATTGTCCTCATTGCTGCGTAGAAAGCTTATGTCCTTAATGCACCGCTCGGTGTGCTGAACCTCGAACGTCGTCCGTGGATGTTGCGAACATCTGACATACACGTTTTGATAACTACGTGATAGTTCAGTAATGTTAAACGGTTTAGAATTGAGGCACCAAAGACGATTTCTAAATGTCGCGGAACATATGAGATGTTTCGAGGGCTGAAATTGGGATTTCAGGCTCATGCCCACGTCAAGAGGTATAAGACCTCCGACGAGTTTCTTAGCCTACAAACTAAGGGAGAAAAGATCAATCGTTGAGCTTGTGCTCAGATTGTCTGAGTACAACAATCACTTGAATCGAGTGGGAGTTAATCTTCCGGATGAGATAGTGATGTTTCTCCAAAGTCATTGCCACCAAGCTGCCAGAGCTTCGTGATGAACTATAACATATCAGGGATAGATATGATGATCCTTGAAATATTCGCGATGTTTGACACCACGAAAGTAGAAATCAAAAAGGAGCATCAATTGTTGATGGTTAGTGAAACCACTAGTTTCAAGAAGGGCAAGGGCAAGAAGGGGTACTTCATGAAACGGCAAATCAGTTGCTGCTCCAGTGAAGAAACCCAAGGTTGAACCCAAACCCGAGACTAAGTGCTTCTGTAATAAGGGGAACGGTCACTGAAGCAGAACTACCCTAGATACTTGGTAGATGAGAAGGCTGGCAAGGTCGACAGAAGTATATTGGATATACATTATATTGATGTGTACTTTACTAGTACTCCTAGTAGCACCATGGTAATAGATACCGGTTCAGTTGCTAAGTGTTAGTAACTCAAAATAAAAGGCTACGGAATAAACGGAGACTAGCTAAAGGTGAGATGACGATATGTGTTGGAAGTGTTTCCAAGCTTGATGTGATCAAGCATCGCATACTCCCTCTACCATCGAGATTGGTGTTAAACCTAAATAATTGTTATTTGGTGTTTGCGTTGAGCATAGACATGATTGGATTATGTCTATCGCAATACGATCATTCATTTAAGGAGAATAATAGTTACTCTGTTTATTTCAATAATACCTTCAATGGTCTTACACCTAAAATGAATGGTTTATTGAATCTCGATCGTAGTGATACACATGTTCATGCCAAAAGATATAAGATAGTTATGATAGTACCACATACTTGTGGCACTACCATGTAAGTCATATTGGTATAGAACGCATGAAGAAGCTCCACGATCTTTGGACTCACTCATTTTTGAAAAGTTTGAGACATGCGAACCATGTCTATTGGATTGTACGCATGGAGAAACTCCATGCATATGGATCGTTTGGACTCACTTGATTTTGAATCACTTGAGACATGCAAATCATACCACATGGGCAAGATGACTGAAAAGCCTCATTTTTACTAAGATGGAACAAGAAAGCAACTTGTTGAAAGTAATACATTTTGATGTGTGTAGTCCAATGAGTACTAAAGTTATATGGTTTCCACCGCCAGGGATGACTACACTTTCTTCCTTTTGCTTACTATCCAAAAGATCAGTAAGCAAATTTAAGTAAGCAAGTGAAGGCATCCTTGCAATAATACTGATACTTTCAGCCACCTCCCTCACGGTAATTGTTAACTTGTATATATGGTGGAGCTGACCAATCCACTTGGGGCACATTTTAAACTCGCAACAAAAAAGATTGAGCTCCCAAATCAGAGATACTTGAGGGAATAGTGCCCTGCTAACCAAGCCTTGTACATCCAGCTTAATAACATGTTCTCTTCGGATTTCAAGGATCATTAGGTTGGAAAGCATGGGGATGGAAGACTGCAGGGCATTCATTTGCACAGTGGATGATTCAATATAGTCCCATCCAAAATAATTTTAAGTTCTCCCAAATTTGTCAGCTTACTGATGCCCTTAATATTATGCACTAGTAGAAAACCACCCATTAGTCCCGGTTCGTAAGGGCCTTTAGTCCCGGTTCATGAACAGGGACTAATGGGTCGTTACTAATACCTCCACCCATTAGTCCCGGTTCAAACCAGAACCGGGACCAATGTGCCTCCACGTGGCCCTGTGCGCCCACCCCAGTCAGGGGGCCTTTGATCCCGGTTGGTGGCTCCAACCGGGACCAAAAGTCAATTTTTTTTTAAAAAAGTGACTGCTTTAGGGGTTATTTTTAGGTTGTTATTATAGCTAGCTAATAGAGAGAAGTGTCCTCTCTTATATCTTCGTCCTTGGTTTATCAACGCTGCTGCTATGTTCATTGCACCCGCAGATATAAAATGCCCATGCATGCTTGCATCATACATCATCATATATATATAATAACAAGTCCTACTAATCATGCATCATCATATACAACTTCTACTCGTTATTAATAATAAGTCATACGATCATCATCCTCATAGTCATCGAACCCAACCCTACATAATTGTTCTTAGCACATGATCATCAGTATCAGGTAGGACCTAAACACCCTTAAGGTAAAATAGCATAAAACAATATAGACCCTGACTCTCCATTATGAAGAATGGCGATCATCCTGTCTCCAATTTTTTCCCTTCGCTGAATGTTGCTTCCAAGAAGCTCCTTACGACTGTCCATACATTTTTTCGATTCTTTGATTATCATGTCTCCACTTCTTTTAGAAACCCGGTATGGACAGTTGAGATTCGTAGGACGACCTGGGTGTATGTTCTAAACATGAAGGCTACCCCGTGTATACATCAGATGAGGCACACAATCATTTGGGATTATCTGTTGAAAAACATAGTAATAACTTCGTAGTTAGCAATGATATGATGTACTAGTTTTAGAAGTGTGCAAAAAGATGCACGAATGTTGTAATAGTAAAAAATCATACCAGGGTATCTCCATGGTAGTTACCGTAGTTCAACACGTGCACTAGTGGCACGTATTGACCATAATGTTGAGGAGTTCGATTGTAGACATTGTAATTCTCAAGATTAGTACAAAATCCGACCAGATGATTTTTCTCCTGATAAGTTAGTTCGGAGCCTTCGGTGTAGTAGGTTCTGTCTACCATCTTCCGCACATTCTTTGAAGAATGAAAATAAGCTGTCAATGGAGAATAAGTTGTCAACTATTTTCAAATAAACAATATAAATTACTTAATAACTATGTTAAGCTCACATGGGGGAAGAATTGGAGGTGTATCCACAAGGACGAAAATCGTAGGTCTCTCTTGCTCGATTGTAGGATCACCAAGATCCATGGTAACAAGCATACCCTCATCAAAACCATACATCTTGCAAAGTGCTTCCCAATTTTTGCAACCAAAATGGGTTACACTCTGAGCATTGTACAGCTTTACTTGAAAATCCACACCATAATGGGTACTTAGAATAATTTTTTTGGTTTCGAAACTTTCATGGTCTTCAAAACCCATCCTCTCCAAGACATAGCGTCTTGCAAAGCATGGGATAAGCTAGTCGAATTGGAAAAGATGAAAAATATTGTCATGATTAAAATAGTTGAAGTCATGAGTAATTACGAAAAAAACTATTATCGTCGGTTGCGTACCGTATGAACATCGAATGTCTCCTCGAGCTTAATGCTGAAGCGCCGATCTTCGTCCAGCACAATGAACCTGTCGCAGATACCTCGGTCGTCGTGGCACCAGTCGCACTCCCCCGGGCGGTTTTCGTCGTCCGATGAGTATGACATTTCCGGCCTATACGTTCATAATTCAAATATTAAACTAGATCATTATTATTAATCACGGGTTGAGTATCGGTGATCGATGTACATAGCTCCTCCTTTCATTCCCGAATGCATTATTAATTATATCAAATTGTCTAGCACACGAGAATGAAGGAGGAATTATCCAATATGAGCATTCAATAAGCAAAACCAAATCATAAAATAAGCAAAACCAAATCATAAAATAAAGTATAGTATTCAAATTAGCATGCATTCAATAATTATAAGCAAAAGTACATCATCTCTTGGTGTCCGTACATCGTCGAATATTATCACTAATACAACTAGAACCGTAGATCCCGACGGGTATCGACGCGGGCGGTGGACACCCAAAGATAAGGAACCATCACAGGATCATAGCTCCAATGAGATCCCTGAAGAACCTGCCAGGTATTGTCGAACCTCCCCTCCAATGCAACCATGTAGCGACGGACGTGCTCGTCCTCCTCGCTGACACGGTGACGTACCACCTCCGCGGTGTCCGGATGCCTCACCACCGTCACTGGCCCACGCGACCGCCACCAAACAAGGATCGGGTCAACAACGGGCTGCCTCCTCACCAACCTACGTCCCCCGAAAGGGAGCACCTCCCAATACCAACCCGGCGGAGCCCAGTCCCGAACATGGCCCTGATCAAGCAGGCCTCCACCGCCGAGTCGACGACGACGAGGATGCGGGATAGGCATCGCCGACGTCGACGCGGGAACTACTTCTATATATAGTTAAATAAAAGTAGTTTTATTAATTAAATCAACTATGTAGTTCAACTACTAAGCACTTACTATAAATAAATAAGTAGTACTTACTAAAAACAAACTACTTCTATATATAGTAAAATAAATTAGTTTATTAAATCAACTAGCTAGTTCAACTATATATAAACTACTTCTTATTTTTTTCCTTTTTCTAAATACTATGAACAAAAAAATCATTAAAATTCTATGAACAAAATTAATTACACAATCTAAATATCACCAAAAAAATCTATTAACAATAATATCACCAAACATGCATATTCAATAATAATATCACCAAAAATATCTATTAACAGAAAAAAATCTAACATAATATGAACAAATTAATTACTACACATATCTAGTCTAACAAAAAAAATCTAATTAATCTAACAAAAATATCTAACATAATATGAACAAATTAATTACTACACATGTAATCTAACAAAAAAATCTAATCTAACAAAAAAATCTAATTAAATCAACTATCTAATTCAACTACTAAGCACTTACTATAAATAAATAAGTAGTACTTACTAAAAACAAACTACTTCATTATATAGTAAAATAAATTAGTTTATTAAATCAACTAGCTAGTACAACTATATATAAACTACTTCTTATTTTTTTTCCTTTTTCTAAATACTATGAACAAAAAAATCATTAAAATTCTATGAACAAAATTAATTACACAATCTAAATATCACCAAAAAAATCTATTAACAATAATATCACCAAACATGCATATTCAATAATAATATCACCAAAAAAATCTATTAACAGAAAAAAATCTAACATAATATGAACAAATTAATTACTACACATATCTAGTCTAACAAAAAAATCTAATTAATCTAACAAAAAAATCTAACATAATATGAACAAATTAATTACTACACATGTAATCTAACAAAAAAAATCTAATCTAACAAAAAAATCTATGAACTACATATCTAAATTACTACACATCTAACCTAACAAAAAAAATCTATGAACTACAAAAAGAATCTAAAAAAATCTAACAAAAATAAAAAAACGCTCACGTCGGCGTCGAGGCGGCGCGGTGCAGGGGCGACGACGGGCTCGGGGCGGCGCGGGGCAGGGGCGACGAGGACAGCGGGCTCGGGGGCGGCGACGGGGACGGCGGGCTCGGGGCAGGGGCGACGGCTGGCGACGTCGGGGCGCGGCGGCGCGGGACGCGGGCGGCGATGACGGGGCGGCGCGGGACGCGGCGGCGATGGGGGCGGCGACGACGGCGGGCTCGGGGCGGCGACGGGGACGACAGGCTCGGGGCGGCGTGGGGCTGGCTCGGCCGCGACGACGACGAGGAGCAGAGGCTTGGGACAGGGGCGAGAAAGAGATGGGATTTGGCGAAAATTGCTAAGTCCAGTATATATAGCAAAAGCATTGGTCCCGGTTGGAGGCTCCAACCGGGACTAATGCCCCCTTTAGTCCCTGTTGGAGCCACCAACCGGGACCAAAGGCCTCTTTTCAGCAGCCCAAAGGGCGGGAGACGAAGACCTTTGGTCCCGGTTGGTGGCTCCAACCGGGACTAAAGATGAGCATTCGTCCCGATTGGTCCAACGAACTGGGACCAAAGAGCGGCATTGGTACCGGTTGGTTCCATGAACCGGTACCAATGGACCCGTGTAACTACTTTTTTATTTTCTGCAGCTATTTTTTTTGTTGATTCTTCCTGCAACTGTTTTTTAGTCCCACCTCGCCAAGCGAGAGGCAGTCGCAGTTGTTTATAAGCCCTGAGTGCAGAGACGATGACGAAGTGGCTCAATGCTCCTGCACGTTGGTTAGCTTCAAGCCTTGAGGAATACGGTAGACTGCATAGAGCTATGTGCAGTGCAGTTAACACTATTCCGAAAGGCTTGAAGCAAATTAACGAGCATTGCGCCTCTTTTTTATTTTTAATGACTTATTACAATTCAGAAATAAATAGAAGAAAAAATAATTTTGATTAACTTTACTAAAAAATAATTCTGACCGTTGCAGCCGGCGATGGTGGTCATCTCTTCAGTCAGAGGTGGTCGGCCTGAGGCTGGGTGTTCGGATCTCGGGATCCGTCATCTGGCACCAGCTGCGAGTCGGGGAGACGTAGTTGCCGGTGAAAACCGAGCTGACGGCGGGCGATGGCGGCGTTCCATGTCGTTACCATGATGAAGGCATCGTCGTGTGACTACCCTTGACCCACTCGTATTGCTCCGGGGGAGCGGCTTGGTCTTAACGAGCATTGCGCCTCTTTTGTATTTTTAATGACTTATTACAACTCAGAAATAAAAAGAAAAAAATAAATGTAGCAGAAAAGAAAAAAAAACTATATAAAAAACCACTCAGAAATAAATAAAAGAAAAAATAATTTTGATTAACTTTACTAAAAAAATAGCATAGATGCTTATTTCTAATGACTTATTACAACTCAGAAAGAAAAACAAAAGAATAAATATAACAAAAAATAAAAAAGAAACTATATAGAAAACTACTCAGAAATGAATAGAAGCAAAAAATAGTTGTGATTAACTGTACTAAAAAAGGAGCATATATCCTTATTTTTAATGGCTTATTACAACTCAAAAATAAAAAGAAAAAAATAAATATAGCGGAAAAGAAAAAAATATATAAAAAACTACTCAGAAATGAGCATAGATGCGTTTATAGAGGAAAATCAACTTAAATTCATAACGAATTTCAATCGAAATCCGTATGAATTTAGGCTAATTTCCCTATATAAGGGCATCTATTTTCATTTTCAGAGGAGCTCAATATGGCAGAGAGGAAGGGGCTTATAAACCGGTCCGATTCCCCTTCGGTTGGCGAGGTGGGACTAAACTCTGGCCGCAACGAGGACCAACCCTTTGGTCCCGGTTCGTCCCACCAACCGGGACCAATGGTGTTGGGCCAAGAGCGAGGCCCATTGGTCCCGGTTCGTCCCACCAACCGGGACCAATAGGTCCAGCCGAACCGGGACCAATTGCCCACGTGGCCCGGCCGGCCCCCGGGGCTCAAGAACCGGGTCCAATGCCCCCATTGGTCCCGGTTCTGGATTGAACCGGGACTAATGGGCTGGACCGGCCTGGACCATTGCCCTCTTTTCTACTAGTGTATGCACCGACCTTCCATTCAAACCGCCTACTAGAGTGCGCAGGGTTTCTAACCTCTCGATCTCATCAGGTAATACTACACCAACTTTATTTCCTGTCGAGATGAGATGCCTTAACCATGGCAAACTAACTATATCTGATGGATAGTTTTTCAGGGATGCATTATGCAGATCTATGGTCTCCAATTCCTGGAGGTCCCCAATTTTACTAGGTAGCTTAAGCTCATATATAGACTCGTCAACAGAACTAACCTTCAAATACCATAGGAGAGACAACCTATTGATGCCGGTGAGATCTAGGCCATCCATGGAAGAGTACTTATATTCAATGTGTAGCACTCGGACATACTTAAGTTCCAGAAAATAAGGCACAAGTGAGCTTCGACGAAGAAAGACTGACCGAACATGCGATAGCGACCCTTCCTCGATTGCTCCCCAAATTTGCTTATCCACTTTATCATTGTGGTGGACTGAGACTCGATGGATATCCCCTCCCATACTTTTTGAACCATCAATTACATGAATAAAATTCTCTATTGCGGCCTTGACTCTGATAAGATCAAGCATTATAGGGTGTACTCTGTAATGCAATACATCACCGTTGCAGTAGCCTACCTTATCTACTTGTAACATACACATCCCTCTGAGTGCCCTCAAGTATAATTCTGCAACATCTTCATCTACCTCATCGTTTGTACTCTTTTCTACGAAACCTTCTGCAACCCATTTCCTCAACATATGATGTAGATCTTTGTTGCTATTTTGATACATACCAACATAAAGAAGGCATGTCTTCAGCTGATAAGGGAGATGTACGTAGCTCAGATCCAATATCTGGTTCATCCTTTCAAGAGCATTTCCTTTCATCATAGCACTCCAATTTTGCCTTACATCATCCCAGGTTGACCTTCGCTGATCACCAATTAGAAGATTTGCTATACTATTGATAGCAAGTGGCAAACCACCACATCTTTTTAGAATATGAATTGAAATATCTTTAAGTGCATCTGGGCAAGGTTCCTTCGGACCAAATATTCTGCTTAAGAATAGTGTTCTTGAGTCATTGTCACTGAGTGGATTCATCATACGAATACATTTCATTTCATCATAGCAACAGGCACGAGCAACATGATCAATCCTTGTTGTTGTGATCACTCTAATACCATAGTTGTTTCCTGGCAAAGCAAATTTAATAGTATCCCAAGTTTCATTATTCATTGTTTCAGAATCCCATAGATCATCAATTACTATGAAATATCTGCAAAACATGACATGCGGTTAAAAAGGAAGTGCTACTGAATATTAGTACACATAGAAGTGGTCCATATATATAGAATTATACAAGCACATATGCATGTGCAAGGAAAATAATGTGCTCCACTACGAAATAAACATCGATTGTCATGAAGCAGGTTTGCTGGGTTCAAGATAAATTTGATGTCGATGGAAATGATTAATCAATTAACAAAGCAATTATCTATTATATACTTAAAAATATAGAAAAAGAATGGCAGTGATTTACCACTCAAACGTTAAGAAATATGAACGGACTAGATTAACGCAGGTCCATGTAAGGAACGGCAGAGATTTACTGCTCAAAAGATAATAAATATGAACGGACTAGATTAACGCAGCTCCCTGTAGAAATAAAAAAGCTTGGCAACGCAGCATGGGAATCGGAATTATTTGTACACATTACAAACTTCTAAGCATTGTCTACAGAGGTCCGGTTCATACAGTAACTGCAATGACATCAGTAAGTCATTATTTTATATACTTAAATAAAGGTAGATGCCGTAACGGCTTTGACTGCCCAGCGAAGCTGCATTGTGCATGTCATGTGTACATGATGGACAGCCTAATAAGATGGATCATGTATGCAAGATGAAAATACTAAATAGTGATGCAGTTTTTTTTAGGTCACAGCTTCGGTGCGTACCTTAATGGTGCAAACAGAAAAAAAAACAAATCAGAGTTGGGTTCCAATAAGTGAGTAATAACTCCCTTCTAGCGTGATATATATATATATAAGAAGTATTTGTTTTGAACTGACACGAATAAAATAACGAAAACACTTACGTCCACACGTGTGGCAACATTGCAACTCGCCCACATGCCTGGATCACCGTCCAGTTAAGTTTGCATGAATCACTCCGCAAAAAAAACAGTTTGCATGAATCTTGACACACCGAGGCAGTTTCACGTGCCACGTAGGGCAAGGCCGGTGTGTGGGCGTTGGAGAGGTCGCCCACACGCCACACAACACACGGTTGCCAGCTGCACTGTGTGGGCGAACTAGTTTTTGCCCACACAGCCACCACCTAGTCCACGCGCGTGTGGGCGAACTGCTTTTCGCCCACACGATAGTCGTACGTTATTCGATGGCAACTGCAGTTGTGCGCACATGGCAACTAGGTAAACACACATGGAAACTATGATTCGTTTGCTAGACGCAGCTGCAGTTGCGCGTACGTGACAATCAGGTAAACATACATGACAACTGTGATTAACCACACGTGGCAACTAGGTAATCACACACGACAACTATTGTTTGACCATATGTGGCAAGTAGTTAATCACACACGACAACTATATTAACAACTATTGATTAACCGATAGTTGTCGTGTGATTAACCGATAGTTGTCGTGTAATCAAACGCGGTCAAGTAGTTAATCAAACCGATAGTTGACGTGGCAATATAGTTGCCGCGTGTAATTTATGGCAAGTAGTTAATCACAGACGATGAAAATGGAGATTGAAGAACATAAATTAGTTCAACAAGGTAATGTCAACAATCGATGTTAAGGTCATGCAAAGGTGATAGAGCATTAGAGATCAGATTAACTTGCAGCTCACTAATATGAATACTTAATATTAGGCTAACAAAGTGACAGTGAAAGTTTCCATCAAGATATCATTCACATGACCGCGTTGAGGTGATGCCGGAGTTAGTAATATCCGATTCACGTTCACGGATGACACGACTCATGGTGTACGTGAACAAAGACAACAATAGGATGATAGACAATGTCTATAAGGTTGGTAATATCTAGAGAATAGAGGGGTGTATGTGTGACTCATTCAAGTCATGAGTTCATATAAGTTTTTGTTTGGCAGAGCCCGAAAGTTATATCAATAGATACTACAATTTTTGTTCAGGGTGCGAGAGCAAGATAATTTCATCCGTGATGAGACTCAAACAGATGATATTCACCATGTCACTGTAGGAAAGAACGATATCATTATGGCCCCTGTCCCTAACAAGGACGTAAGAGTTCTGGTGTTCCACATGGAATGTAACTAAGTTCCAAGCCCCGATGGTTTCCGGGATTTCATTGGGATTGGCCTTTTGCAGTTGTTCAATTGCCTTAATGGATGGCAACTCGACCTATACATGATAAATAGTCTTGATTGTTTTAGTAGTTCTCTGTTATCAGGTGCAAAATAGAGTTGCCCATACTAGGAAAGGACTGTCATTTGGGAATCAACACCTACAATTTATTCATTTTATTGAGGAGACACTGAGCTGAACTATAAGTTGATGTGTAGGGGTTGTGTTTGCAACATTATTGGGGAGTTGATTAGTGGATAACAACCTTACATGCATGCAAATCTGGACAAAGTAAATGGGCGTGCTGATTAATAAAGTAAATACTTAATTTGAACCTTCAATTTAATCGAATTCATTTATGTACTATCAGCGACATAGGCTGATTTTGGGGGGTAGGGGGGGGGGTGTGATGTGTACCTCTCATACATGAGCAATTGCTGGAGTTGACTGGTGAGCTGCTCCACATCCAAATGTTCCATGTTTGTTGCATCCTTTCCACATCCAGTTAGAATGTTCTTCAAAACTACCTTCACATCAACATTCTGGCCCACCTTGACAAAAGCCATAGGATGGTATTGTGCTTCCAGCTTGTCATACACAGCCTTCACAAGTGTGGTCTTACCCAATCCTCCCATACCGACGATAGAGAATATCTTGAGCTTATTGTTTGGTACATTGCCATCCTCCTCAAATAGGCTTATTAGCTCATCTCTTGGTTTTTCAATGCCAATTAGTTCTTCTTTATCCTTCTTAGCCCAAATTTGAAGGCCAGTGGTCGCTTTAGCTTTTACATTAGCTAAAACATTATTGACATCAAAATTGTACATATTTCTATTGTCAGTCACACACTGAACTTTGTTCTTGATGTCTTTGATCACACGACCAATATGATTGATGGCATACTGCCAGGGATCTAGACCCTCATCCGAGAGCTCACTACTAGTAGATTCATGCTCGACAGGCACCAACAAGCCGTCGACCATATCCTCAATCTTATATGATAGCTCCTTGACCTCATTAACCCAAAATTTAACCCCATCATGCTTTTCCAGCTTGGGCAAGTCAAGGTGAAGTTTCATCAATTCTTGTGAAAAAGACTCGATGTCAATCTTCATGTTATGTTCTAGGTTGTTTTCCTCTGTGATGAGCTTTCCCAACTTGTCAAGCACGCTGCCCATAGCTCCCCTTGTGACATCGACTGCTTGGTCACTTTCTTCCTGTAGGTATTTCATATTTGTATGATAATGGCGTGAAAATATTGCTCTCTCCGGAAGCAGTTTGCTCTTTTCGAAAATAGGGTTATATTTAATCTTCAAATCCACCTCATCAACAACTATACCAGCCTCTTCGAACATGCATTCTATGATAGTCTCATCTCCAAGGCCCTCACTCACTTTTCTGCTCTTAATGATGAACTTTTCAACATGTTCGATATGTTGTGGCGGCACTGTTATCTTCACACCATACTTGGATTGAGGTCTCACAATGCCTTTATTTGGTTGTGCACCATAGAGTCGAGGTCTTGAGGGTTGGATGTTGAAGGCAATGCAATTAGCTGTATCGTTGGTTAGTTCAACTGAGCATGATATCTCCTTCTTTCCCTCAGAAGGAAGTCGTAGTTCAAGCGGCTTAATCCCAAGCATGTCGTCTTCATTGTAATCAGGGCATATCTGCGAGGAAAGGGCTATATCTGTTTAGATGAATGTATACTTCCTCCATATTATAAGTTGCATTTGTACAAAGGAAAAAGTTATACATGTATTTAAATTAAATTCTATGTTATACTATTCAATACAAGACATATATGTTTATGGAGGCAAAGTTTGATGACTGCTATTCGTGTCAAGGAAGCGTCATCTTAGGATAAGATAAGATAGCACACACACTTTTGGCAGAACAGAAATTCTTCGATCACATGTAAAAAGGATTACAGATGCATCCCCATCAAACATCGTTCTCGTGGCATTCCTACACTTGCAAATAAACTAGAAAACTTAGAGTAGCAACATTTTTCTTGCCTCGGAGAAGACTAAAGCTGATGAGGATGTCATTGTAAAAATTATTGGCCACAAAAATACTTGACAACAAGTGGTAGGTAGATGGAAAAGGGCAGATTGCAAAATAAATACGTTAATATGAAAACCATAATGATATATTAGATCCTCCTATGTTCTTACAATGTATAACCAACATAGTCCACTTTATCCAGGATGTCATGCAAACACAAGTGGACTTCACAAAAGCAGAAAAAGCCCGGACATCCTCGATAATCAATGAACTTGATAAAATTCCAAAAAGTCATGTACTATCTGACCAGTTATGGAGAATGGGATTAAAGCCAGTCATGTGGATAGCTACCAAACTTACTAGAATTGTTTAATCGTATCCATGCCATAAGACTAGAGGTTTTTATGTTAGACTGGGTTTGGTGGAATGATTTTTCTCTATAATTGGGGAGACTCGTCAAATTTTGCACTACAGACCTATTTGTCTCTTAAATATTGGATTCAAAATAGTTACAAAAGTAATTATGTTATAGACTCTTTTTTGTTGTTGTAGACTCTTTTTTTAGGTTGTAGACTCTTTTTTTAAGGGATGACAGCTCAGCTCGGCCTTTTTACATCTCAGGCTGGAGTTTCTCTTGGCTGGCCCATTACCGGGATTCACCCCCAATCGGTTTTGGGAAGGTTCCAGAACGTTCCCAGAATCGGTTTTTTATTTTTTTTCTGTCGGATTTTTCTTTCTTTTCCTTTTTTCTTTTTCTGTTTCTATTTTGTTCCCTTTTCGGTTTTCCTTTCGATTTTTCTTTCCTCTTCTTTTTCTGCCTTTCTTTTTTGATTTTTATTCCTGTATTATCAATTTGAAAAAAATATTTTAAATTTGTGATTTTTTCTTTTCTATTTTATTTTCCTTTTTCGTTTTAAATTTCCAAATATCTTTTTCAAATTCATGAAGAATTTTTGAAAATGTGAGCAGTTTTTTGATATCATGAACAGTTCTCCATATGCATGAACATGTTTTTTTGGAATTATGTACTTTTTAATTTCACTGTTTCATGAATTTCTTTTTAAATTTTTGAATATTTTTTTGTTCATTGAATTCAAAAAATGTTCAACAATTCAGAAAATGTTCACTGAATTCATTTTTTTCATCGGATTTAAAAAATGTTCGTCAAAAGTCAAAATTTGTTCATGGAATTGCAAAAATGTTCATCAACCTACAAATTTGTTCATAGATTTTCAGAAATGTTGATCAAATTCAAAATTTGTTCATTGTAATCAAAATTACTTCATCAATTTTTTTCCAGAAAATGTTTCTGAAAAGAAAATTTGTGCATTCGTTGAATACATTTTTTGTTCATCAGATTTAAAAAATATTCATGAAAGGTCAAAATATGTTCATCAAATTGAAAGAAATGTTCATCGAAATACAAATTTGTTCATAGATTTTCAGAAAATGTTCATCAAATTGAAAATTTGCTCACTAAAATCAAAATTTCTTAACAAAATTTGTTCATAAATTTTATAAATGTCATTGAATTCCAAATTTGTTCATGAAGTGTAAAACAATGTTCATCGTTAAAATTCATAAAATATTTATTATTTTGAATCGACATATTTTGGTATTCAAGAATGTTTTCGAAATCATGAACAATTTTCCATATACATGAACATTTTTCTGAAATTACGTACTTTTTTACTTTTCACTGTTTTCTGAATTTCTTTTCAAATCTGCACATCTTTTTTGTCCATGAATGTAAAAAACGTTCATGGAATTTATTTTTTGTTCATCGGATTTTTAAAAAGTGTATCAAAAGTCAAAATTTGTTCATCAAATTGCAAAAAATGTCGATCAAATTACAAATGTTTTCACAGATTTTCAGAAAATGGTTATCAAATTCAAACCTTCTTCATTGAAATCAAAATTTCCTAACAAATTTTGTTCATATTTTTTTATAAAAAAATTGAATTCAAAATTTGTTCGTGAAATATAAAAAATGTTCCTCATTATCAAAAAATGTTCATTTTTATTCAAAAAATGTTCATTTTTAATCGTAACATTTTTTTATTCAATAAAGTTTTTGAAAATCCACAATTCAATTTTTTTAAAATTTTAGAACCAATCCCGTATTATTTTAATATATAATAAAAATATACAGAAAATAAAAAAGGAAATGTAAAAAACGAAAAAAGGGGCGCCCTGCCCCTCACATGGGCCGGCGAAACAGGGCGCGCAGAGGGACGCGAGGGTACACACTGTCGTGACTGGGGCGCCCCAAACGTTTAGGAGCTCCCCTATGTCACAAGGTGGAGGAAGAGGAGGACGATGAGGGGATGGGGATAGACCCTCCAACCGATGAGCTTGCAGTACTGATGCCATGACCAGGGGGTGGAGAAGTACCTCCACACGCTTACCAAAGAGGAGGATCACCTCACGCCCGAGGCAGCCGATGCCAACGTCGTGGCGGCGCTCTACGTCAACCCGGAGCTCATAACCAAGCACCACATGATCTTCGCGTACGTGGAGAGAACATGCACGATCAAGCGTGAGCGCAAGAAGCTCTTTGCCACAATGCCAAGCGCGCAGAGCTTTTCATGGACTTCACAGGCAAAGCCGGCAACGAGGAGGAAGATGCCAACGGTTTCGCCTTCATCCCATGATTTATCCCACGGCCAATGATGACGAGGTCGACCCTCTGGCGCGGGGGTGATCCACATCTCCTTCAACGAGGAGTAGAGCTCCTCGTACCATTCCTCGTATTATATATCTGCTATCTACTGATGTTTAGCTCGTTTAATGGCGACGCAATGCTAATGTACTAAGTAATGAGTTTTTTAGTCTGCTAGGTTGATGTTAATGCAGTGCCGTTGTTTAATTTCTGAATGAAGTATTTTAAATGTGTGTTCCAAATGAATTTGCATGAAAAAATTTGTGTTCGAAATTTGTGGGGATCAGTTAGTTGTGGAGACATTTAATCATCTAAAAAATAGCTTTTTAGAGGATGAGGGATTATATATATGTTAGGGGATTATATAGACATGATTGTACCTGGCTAGTGTGGTCATCGGTGCTTGCAGGTTCACCCAGGAAGCTGATTATTTCTGATATAGGTGGCCTATGCTCTGGTTTCTTTTCCCTGCACCTCACTCCTATCTTAATACATCTGGTTACTTGCTGGAGTTGTAGTATTGTTGGTGGCTTACTCCACCTATGTCTCCATCTTCGAAGTACCTACAATTTAAAAAATGTTAATTAGTTTTTTGTAAATAATCCCAGAATCTTACGATGAAATCTATGTCCATGTCATGGTGTGTAATTTAAAGCCATACGTCAGCCGTACATGCCGTGTAGATATCCAGAAAATGTTTCTTTAAATTAGATATGCCATTCAAAAGTATAGTGTGCATACACAAGTGTGAACAAAAGATGCATGCCTATTCAATGATACACTTACCTTATGTTCGTCAGGGAGGCCCTTACATCCCGTTACCAATTCAATGATTACGACCCCCAAACTATATATGTCACATTTCATTGAAGTTTTGCTAGCGTCCCGGTATTCTGGAGCGATATATCCTCTGCAACAAAATACAATATTGTGATGCATTATGACACAAAGTAACTGTAGGGTTGTATGATGAAAAAACATGCTAATTAAATATTCATTCTTCGGATGCATATCTTACTGCGTTCCAACACATTGACCAGTAGTATGTGAGTTTTCATCCGGTCTTGACAAATCAAAATCGGTGATTTTTGGAACCATATTTTTGCCATCTAGTAATATGTTTGCCGGTTTAAGATCCATATGAACAATTCCTTTTTCTTCGTGAAGATAACACAGACCCTTACAAATTCCGAAGATTATCTCATAACGTGTTTCCCATGGAAGTCCCCTTAATTCATCTGTAGAAGGATGAATACATAAAAAAGAAAAGTGGCAAATGTTAAACTACATACCTAGTTATAATATAGAATTGATAACAAACATGCTCTCTGTTGGAAATATGCCCTAGAGGCAATAATAAAATGATTATTATTATATTTCCTTGTTTATGATAATTGTCTGTTATTCATGCTATAATTGTGTTATCCGGAAATCGTAATACATGTGTGAATACATAGACCACAACATGTCCCTAGTGAGCCTCTAGTTGACTAGCTCGTTGATCAACAGATAGTCATGGTTTCCTGACTATGGACATTGGATGTCATTGATAACGGGATCACATCATTAGGAGAATGATGTGATGGACAAGACCCAATCCTAAGCATAGCACAAGATCGTGTAGTTCGTTTGCTAGAGCTTTTCCAATGTCAAGTATCATTTCCTAAGACCATGAGATCGTGTAACTCCCGGATGCCGTAGGAGTGCTTTGGGTGTACCAAACGTCACAACGTAACTGGGTGACTATAAAGGTATACTACAGGTATCCCCGAAAGTATCTGTTGGGTTGACACGGATCGAGACTCCGTATGACGGAGAGGTATGTCTGGGCCCTCTCGGTAATGCATCATCATAATGAGCTCAATGTGACCAAATGTTTGGTCACGGGATCATGCATTAAAGTACGAGTAAAGTGACTTGCCGGTAACGAGATTGAACGAGGTATCGGGATACCGACGATCGAATCTCGGGCAAATAAAATACCGATTGACAAAGGAAATTGTATACGGGATTACCTGAATCCTCGACATCGTGGTTCATTCGATGAGATCATCGTGGAACATGTTGGAGCCAACATGGGTATCCAGATCCCGCTGTTGGTTATTGGCCAGAGAGCTGTCTCGGTTATGTCTGCGTGATTCCCGAACCCGTAGGGTCTACACACTTAAGGTTTGGTGACGCTAGGGTTGTAGAGATATTAGTATGCGGTAACCCGAAAGTTGTTCGGAGTCCCGGATGATATCTCGGACGTCACGAGGAGTTCCGGAATGGTCCGGAGGTGAAGAATTGTATATAGGAAGTCCAATTTCGGCCACCGGGAAAGTTTCGGGGGTCACCGATATTGTACCGGGACTACTGGAAGGGTTCCGGGGGTCCACCGGGTGGGGCCACCTATCCCGGGGGGCCCCGTGGGCTGAAGAGGGAAGGGAACCAGCCCCTGGTGGGCTGGTGCGCCCACCTTGGGCCTCCCCCTGCGCCTAGGGTTGGAAACCCTAGGGGTGCGGGCACCCCACTTGGCTTGGGGGGCAAGTCCCCCCACTTGCCCCCCCCCCCTTGAGATGGGATCTCTAGGGGGCCGGCGCACCCCCTAGGGCCCCTATATAAAGAGGGGAGGAGGGAGGGCAGCCGCACCCTAGTCCCTGGCGCCTCCCTCTCCCCCCGTACCACCTCTCCCTCTCGCTGAGCTTGGCGAAGCCCTGCCGAGATGGCCGCTGCTTCCACCACCACGCCGTTGTGCTGCTGGATCTCCATCAACCTCTCCTTCCCCCTTGCTAGATCAAGAAGGAGGAGACGTCTTCCCCAACCGTACGTGTATTGAACGCGGAGGTGCTGTCCGTTCGGTACTAGGATCTTCGGTGATTTGGATCACGACGAGTACGACTTCCTCAACCCCATTCTCTTGAACGCTTACGCTCACGATCTACAAGGGTATGTAGACGCACTCCTCTCTTTCGTTGCTAGATGACTCCATAGATAGATCTTGGTGAAGCATAATTTTTTATTTATTTTCTGCAACGTTCCCCAACACTCTCTATGCGGCTGGCGGGTGTCATTGAACAGCTGATCTCACCTGCACAGAGCGCGTTTCAGAAGCGGAAGGGTATCCACGACAGCTATATGTCTGTGCAGAAAATGGTCAAGCTGCCACACAGGAAGAACAGCCGGCCCTGCTGATGAAGCAAGACATTGCCAAGGCATTTGATAGTGTTTCCTGGGAATATCTCTTGGAACTGATGCAAAAAATGTGTTTTCCGGCGCGTTGGAGGACTTGACCCGGCGTGGTTCGCCCGCGCATTGAGGCTGCGCTGGCTCTAGTTGTCATGGAAGCACCCCGACCGAACCAGGGTCGACTTGGGAACGCCATGCAACGACAAGGATCAAGTACTTTTCGCCTCGGGCACGTCCGCCAGCGTGCGCAGTGGTGCACACACCAAGTTTTGGAACTGTCGCTGGCTAGGTGATCGGCTGCTTCGGCTTTAGTTCCCGGACATCTTCAGGCACTCAATCCGTAAGAACAGAACGGTGGTGGATGCACTGTGCTAAGAGCGATGGATCAAGCATCTGCAGCATGGCCGCATCGACGGTATCCTCTCGCAGTTCGTCCACATGATGAGGGTGATCAGGGCAGGAGGGATCACACTTCAGGATGGCGTCACCAACGAGATCACCTGGACGGATGGGGGAGGCGCCGAGTACTCCGCAAGCTCTGCATACGACATGCAGTTCGCTGATTTGCAGGGCACGGAGTTCATGTCAGTAAAATGGAAGACATGGGCGGCGGGTCATACGAAGATGTTCTGTTGGCTCCTCCACCACAACAGGTTGTGGTGCAACGATCGACTGCAATGCCGGGGGTGGGAGAACGACTATTTTTGCGCATTGTGCAAAAGAAGCCTCGAGACCTCGGTGCATCTCTTGTGCGAATGCCCATTTGCAAGAGAAATTTGGTCGAAGGCGGCGACATGGAAAGGATGCGAAGTGCTCAAGCCAGATGTGCAGACGCACGGGAGGACGACGACCTAGATCGTTGATTCGATGTAGGGACGGGCAAGCCCGGGTGCAAGAAGTGTGACAAAGATAAGCCAGTGAATACTGGATCAAATGGTGACAATACTCGCCACGATTGATCAAAATTTTGTAATCTCCCTCTGCTAAATCAATGATAAGCCAGTGAATACTGGATCTTTCAAAAACAAAATAGCTCTAGTCAAGGGTCACATAGGTTAGACAGGAAATAGAAGAGGTGCAGCAAATGCAAGAAGATCATACCAGTAATATGTGTATCAAGACTTCCATTGCTAATGTACTCTAAGCAGAGCAATCTTTCATTAATGTTGACCAAGTCATTTTTTCCTGTCGCAGCCACTTTTATAGATGTCTGATGTGTATTAGAGCAGAAGCCAAGAAACCGGACTACATTTTCATGATTAGTTTTCACCAGGCTATTGAACTCCCGGCGGAATGCCTTGCCATCAATTGTGTACTCATTCACATATATCCTCTTCACAGCAACATGTTTCCCACTTTGGAGTACACCCTGTAGGTCAGCGTTTAAAAGATGCTTAGCGCTACAATACCAAAGAGACCGCCAAAGTTCAGCCTCGCACCATTTTTGGGGTATATTAGTTTAGGGTAAGTCAAAATTTATAAATGTTGGACCAAATATATAAAAGTAATTGCTAACACCTACTTTTTAGAAAATTTATGTATAAAATTTGGCCAAACTGTACAAATTCTGGATAATGACGTTGACAGCTAATACTCAATATATCTTGGAACGGAGGGGGTACTTTTAATTGAAATAGCGATAATTTACCATACTCGAGATCTTTATGAATTTTCTAAATGGTAGGTTGTACCTTGTAAACAGCTCCAAATCCACCCTGGCCAATTTTTCTATTTTCAGAGAAATCATTCGTGATGTGCTGCAACAGTGGTAATGGAAGATCCTTCGGGTCCTCGACTCCGTTAAGTCTACGCTCCAGCACACTTTCGTCCACTGTTCTATGCTCTAGTAGACTTCCATCCTCCATTTTGTGTGCACGGTGTTATTAAGCGCTAAAGCATGGAAAGTTAGTTTACTTGCATAAATTAGTAGCAAGGAAATACGTACCTCCTGAAGATTTAGCCCTGAAATATGGGGCTAGTAAATTTGCAACCTGGGAAGCACAAACAATATGCAAAGGTATTTCTTAAAGATATATGCAGTGGAGGTAATCAATCGAGACTGATTGCTTCTACCAGAGATATGTACGTATATATACCGTGGAACAGAGAGCAAACCAAAATGACTTTAGGAGATGGAGGAACCTGTTAGAATGGAAGCACTACTCTGGCCAGGAAAGAAGGCTTTGGGGTGGTACTTGCTTTCTGGAATGAAACAAACCTTGCGAGTCCCTCCTATTTATCCTGGTTTGCGAAAGAAATACTTGACCAAGTCTACACCTACTGCTACTGGTCAACACACGTTTCATAGAAAAATAATTGAAGGAGGTAAGACCCGTCCATGATGAATAGAATTCGGCTTCAAGGGTCGCCAAGTTCCTGCAAGTTGCTCAATAATTTTAGCTACATGCAGTGGTCCTATAGTTAGTAATTTATAATTCATGTACTTTTTCCCTAAACATCCAATGTTCACATGCACAAGGAAAAATTGTCCACACAAATTTTATCCACATGATCCTGATGTTTTCTTGGGAAGATATATCATGCTGGTGGGAGTCGCTCAACCGCACCTTGGTTTGCTGCTTCATCAAGCCAAGTGGTACCTCGACCGACGAGTGGCATGCATCTTCTTTCAACTGGTTGATGCAAGCGGACACCACTTGGTCCTTTAGTTGTTTATTTGGACGTCACAAAATCATAGGCATTAAGGATGAACGGTACAAATGCTAAGAAGTCACAAACTTCTTATTTATGTACCTCTCATTTTAATTTATTTCGATCTGGAAATTTACACACAAGTACATTATGTGTCTAGGTATATGTGCATTTTTTCTAAACTTTTTTGAACTTAATTTTTTTCAAATTTTTTTTAATGTTATGGCCTCCATGGACCAAAAATGCCAAATGGACGCCAAGCTCCATGGTGGCCTTAAATTTACAACCAAGTTCGCAACCTGCAGCTTTGGATGTAATTTTTATTATTTCTAGTGTTCGTTGTACTGCCGTGATGAAAGATGAATAGCTTGAAAGTTTTCTCGCAAAAAAAGAAGAGATGGAGGACTTGGTAAATGTACAGTCTATGTACACCCACCACTATATATATTGGCATTTGATTATGAGACGACGAAGACGGCAAGTAAAAAACACGTCAAGGGTCGCCAACTGTGTGCAAGTTGGCTAATAATTCTAGCTACAATTCCGTGGTCCTACAATTATTTAATTAATAATGGGTGTACTATTTCTAAGCATCCAATGTTCTGGATGAAGGAAAAATTGTCCTCACAAATTTTATCCACATGATGCTGGTAGAAGCCGCCCAATAATTATGAAACGACCAAGACGGCAAATAGAAACATATCAAGAGTCTCCAACCGCGTGCGAGTTGCACAATAATTTTAGCCAGATGCAATGCTCCTACAATTAGTGCAGGTACTATATATATATATATATATATATGCAGTGTTTCTCATTGGAAAGAGAACAAAAATCTGCCCACACAAATTTCGTCCACATGATGCTGATATTTCTTCTTGGAAGATAAGTGATGCCCAAGTGCACCTTCTCGGAAGCTACTGCCCAAGTGGTACCTGAGGTGAGTGGTGTAGCACCGCGCGCGTCACATGGCATGCTCACAGCTTGGCTGAAGGTTGAGGACAAGAGTTACTAACCACTTGCCTCCCTTGGCCTTGACTATTCAATGATGTCTTACATATACTCGCCCCAAGGCAGGTGGTACTTCGTCTACCTCCCGCGAGAACTCAGCACAAGCCACCCTTACACTGGATTAAGGTTAGCTCTTCCATTCCCACGGCATTTAAAGGTTCTATGTTTTCTTTCTTTTGGTATATATCTCTGGCTAGGCATCGACCGCACGAGTGTTGTGAATTTTCTTTCCAGCATCACCAAAGTCTTATCCACGTTATTCTTTTGGTGACAGAACATATAGAGCGTGTGCATATATATAGTCTAGTCGGGAAATAAGTGGCGTATAAAGCTTGAAAAGTGAGGGAACTGTCCGCATATGAGATAGGAAAATGATGCGGCGCCGGGTGCTACCAACGGTGGCATCGTAGGGACGCAAAGCCATGTGATCGTTGGGGCAGATGAGGTTGGAAGGTAGGCATGCGCGAGGGTGCTACTGTGACCTAACAGGACTGTGCTTGAGTATCGTTCTCTTCCTGAAGGCGTAGCTGTTGGAGATGAAGGCGTAGCTATTGGAGAATTTTTTTTGATGAACTAGCGATGTCAAGAGGATGGTTTGGCAAATACGGTTGCTATTGTAGATTGTTGATTATTGTATCCATCCCTTCAGAGTTATTTTTAACTCCAACAATGCATATTTTTCGTCTTATTAGACTTTGCTAGTTACCGGAGTTAATTTTTGTATGTGTGCGTTGGCGTTGTTTGTGTACACTCTATCTATGCACAGGCCGGGTGTGTGCTCACAACATTTGTATCCACATGATACTTTATTTTGAACTAATAAAATCCAGCTTTTGTCAACAAAATCCGGGGTTTATATAGTCTCCTAGTAACGCCCAGTTTTGTTTGTTTGCATAGTCTCCGGTGCTTAAAAAATATAGATATGTCTAGGACGTATTATCATCCAAAAGAATAATTCATGCTAGTCTGCCAGCATGTAGCACTGTAATGCAAATAAATAATTTGTGAAGTTGTAACGCAATCCTAACATAGGGAATGATCATTAAGTATGATTATCCTGTATCATTCTAAAACAATGGATAAAGGATACAAGCCAATTATCTATAGTTAACAATTCTTAGCTATCTCAAACTACATAGACAATTTTTTGCAGGGGCAATTATCTATAGTTAAACATTATTGGATATCTCTGAAGGCACATAGAGAAAACTCCCATCACCCGTCAATAATCAATGTGTCACATTAAAATTTCCAATTTTTCGGAAATGGAGGCGTACCCCCGGCCTCTGGATCATAATGATGCATGCATCCATCTTACTAAAAGATCCACGAAGTTGCACAAAGTCATAAAATTATTACAGCTCGCAAGTGGAGCGAGAAAAGAAGAAAAAAACATGTTGGAAAACACAACCTTTACGGCAATATGAACGATAAGCTCCCTAGACTCCTATCATGTTATGCGACCGCCATCCAAACCGGTTGAATATAGCCCGTGCTACCATCTCCCACTGGTTGCACCCAGTAACCAAAGGCTCCCTGGAATCCATAGGAGTGAGGAAGGAACACATACGGATCCATGCGGTAGCTCTGAAGATGACCTGCAAGAAAGTTAAAGTGTATTGTCTGTTAAACATCAAATCATTCCTACAGTTCCATATAGCCCACAAAAGAGCACATATTCCAATCCGAATACAAGCCGCAATAGTATTCTCAACCCCAGCTAACCACGTTCCAAACAACGACTCAATGTGAACTGGAGGATTAATGTTGAAGGCTATATGAATCGTTCTCGAAAGCAATTTGACGAGTGGGCATTCAAGGAATAAATGTTGTATCGTTTCACCTTGATCACAGAAATAAACAATGTGAACTACCTACCCATCGCCTCTTAATTAAGTTGTCCTTGGTGAGTATTACTTGCTTGTGGACGAACCACATAAAATTTTTAATACGCAAGGGCACCTTAACCCTCCAAATATGCAATGATCTTAAGATTGGGCCAGATTTAATTAAATACAAATAGAAGGATTTCACCATAAAACCCTATTTTTAGTTAATTTCCATTCCGTCGAATCCGGCTGGTCGGAGAGTTGAACATTTATAACTCTCCGAACCAAGTGTATCCAGGCAGTCCATCGCTCACCAACTAACGCGCGTCTGAACTGAATGTTCAAGGGGATCGTTTGGAACACTGTGCCAACGTAATCCTCTTTACCTTGCACAATGTTATAAAGGATGGGATATTGTATGGCATGGGATGTCTCTCCTAACCAGATATCCTCCCAAAATCAAGTTGACATCCCATTGCCAACCAAGAATTTGACCCTACGAAAGAACAAGTCCTTCATTCTCATAAGCCCCTTCCAGAATGGCGAGTCAATTGGTCTTATGGTAACCTGGGCGATTCATTTGGCATTGGAATTTTACTGTCCAAAATGCTCGCCCAGGTTGTGAGCCACCCAAAAAATTTAGCATCAAGAGTTGCCCACTATGTGAGAGGTACCGTAGAATTGCATGTACTTTTACCGAGCATCAAGTTCACAACTTCACATATATAAGAAAAAAAGAATAAAATGTCCACATATTTATATCACATATAATGTTGATATAGTTTTGGATGATATATGATCCTGATAGGAGCCACCCAACTGCACTTGCGGTGCTATTTCCTCAAGATATGGGATGTCACTTTGGGCTTCAGTTTCTATTGGCATGTCATTCTATTTGAATGTGCTCTCCATTGGCCCTAATTATTGAACAAATGTCAACTTGTCTATGTGAGCAATGAACCGTGTATATGATGATGGGGATAGGATCAGCACCATAGAGGGGCAATTGACTATTCCATTCGAACTATCCCCATGTTAGTGATACATTTTTATAGAGAAAAGTCATTAGTACCTGACATTATAAATAAAACCAACGTGGCAGAGTACCACCATACATTGGGGAGAACATCCGGGAAGTCTTAGGCTCACAATGATACACCAATATCACGAGACAATGCATAAGTAGAAAAGAGAATGGAAATTGTTTCATGTAGAAAATACACCAATAATTACTGAAGTTCAATGGTAAACTTGTTTCATGTAGTCCTCAAAGTTCGAAAAGGCAAAAAAAATACATGGGGGGGGGGGGTGAGGGAGAGAGAAATAGTGACCAAAATTGATTTCAAATATAAAAAATGGTCCATGGATGAAGTTATTAAGGTCCCAAGCGATGTTCAGCCACAAGTGGACACAACTCCAAACGAATTTGGTAACAACATGGCTAAATTGCATGTGCTCCGAGTCCTCCATATCTCCTCAAAGATAACATGTTTAGTTGTAGTACCATTGCATGTAAGGATTCAATCACTTGACCGGAAACACCATCTGATGGCTTGCCAAAGGAAAACAATAATTTAAGGAGGATGCCAGCCCTCCACACCCACTAAAAAGTTATGTGTGTGATATCCCTGAATAGTTGTACTATTAAGGATGTGTTATCCTCGTTAGAGATGCGCTGCTCCGCCCCCCAAGCAGTAGTAAGACCGAATTAGTTAATGCGAACATAATTCATAAATATGGGACATGATGGCGTTGGGATCACTGAAACTTACTTGCCATTAGGGAGTCCAATAATAGTGTAGAAAAGAGCATGGAAATAACAACTCTGATCGGTATCGTCTTTAAGAACCAAATTAGGATGGCCATGCTGCCACAAGTATAATTCCTCATGCTTGTGCACATACACAAGTTCCATCTCAAGATTGTATCAGTAGTGGAATCAAGAGATCTCACATGGTCAGTGAGTGTGCCTTCCAATTTAATAGAGTCAACCTCAGTGTTATCCCCTAGCTTTTAGGAAGTTTCCTAAGGAGTCAGGAGTAGTGATGATAATCATCAAGAAGGCCAAGTAGAGATAACCATTTGCAAGAAACAATCTAAACAAACCCATAATTCAAACCCATTTATGATCACCAAGCATAATTATCCTGTGATCAATCTAAACTAACACAAAGGATAACAGGAAATTACCTATAATTAACGAGTATTATCTATCTCAAAGCACATAGATAGATTTTACCGGGCAATATTTATCTATAGTTAGCCACTATAGACATCACAAAGCACGTAGGCAAATGTTTAGAAAGAAGGTCAACATTATGTTGGCAAGAAAGGAACGATTTTCATGGCAACATGAAGTTACACAATAGCCAGCACTTCAAAACACCGACCTACTCATACACCGCCAGCAAGACACAAATTGTTGTCGCCCCCGTCGGTGAAAAGAGGGGACCCACGCTACCCATTGGTAGTAGAGCACACCGCCACTGTGGCATAGGCCAACAACAGTGATGGAAGGAGAATGGACATGGAAGGCTAGCGGCTGTGATAGGGTTGACCCCTAGCTTCATCTTTGGAATGGCACTAGGGTGCCTATTCAACTCCACTAGTTTTATTGACATACTGCAAGTCTACGCTAATGCAAAATATATTTTGCATAGCTGCACGCTAGGCTTTAATTGGTTGAGCGGCTACCAAGATCAGCCAGGTCGCTAGCCTTGGAATCAGCCTCCTACGACCGTTGGATTGTGCGAACACCAGGACCCTGCTTGCCTTGCCATCTCTCATAGCTCCGATATCTCTGGGTGGATAAGGTGGGCAACGTGTGATGCAGGAACAAACGCATGTGGTGAAGAAAGAAGCCATATGTGCTAGAAAACAATGACTGTTCATCTTAGGAAGATCGCGAAATGACTGTTGGTATGATTAAGATCTCATCCATGGTAAAACAACGACTATAAATAAGTAAAAAAAAAAACAAGCCAAGAGTCGTTGACCCTGTGCAAGGTTCCGAGCTACCAAGGAATTTTGCTACTTCTACGATCGCCAGCAAGGGCATTGTTGTTGTTGCAGGCGTGGCGGTCCAGAGTGACTACTCCTTATAAATATATTTGTACTTATGTGATTTTCTTGTCTCTTTTTTTGCCTCAGGAAGAAGATTGAATAGAAAGCTGGTGGAATATATACTCCACGTACACCAACATGGATTTTAGACTCGAGGAGCTTGAAAAAGCTACAGAAAATTTTGCGGAGAAGCAAAGAGTTGGCAGTGGTGGGTATGGAGATGTTTACAAGGTACACACTATTTGGATTAAAGTTGTAAGCTGCCACTTATTAGTCATAGGGCATATAGTACTATATTTGTGGGTTAAACTTGATGAGGTCATATGAACATGTCTACGTTTTTTCTATGAACTTTTTTAGCTTTCTTTTTTAGTTTATTACCTTTTCGTCTAATCCAGATATAGGAGTTCTAGTTTCCAAATGGTACACATGTTGATTAGAAACCATGGGAAACATTAATAAGTGGTCTGAACAGGGAGTGCATAATGGCAAAGAGATTGCAGTGAAGAAGCTTCGTCCCTTGCTAGGACTTGATGATAAGGATTATAAGAACGAATTCCGTAACCTTAGCAAGGTCCATCATGAAAATATAGTACAGTTAATTGGCTACTGCTACCAATCAAGGAATAATTTTATTGAGTACAACGGAGAACTAAACATGGCTACAAATAAAGGAGCGAATTCTCTGCTTTGACTATATGCAGGGTGGAAGCCTTGAAAACCATATTAAAGGTATGGTGAGTAGTGATCTAGGTTATGCTCGGACAAATGATTCAGTAGATTAATATGTTTATGTTTCTCCTTTTGCAGATGACATGTGTGACCTTGAATGGCCCATATGTTACAAAATTATAAATGGGACTTGTCTGGGTTTAAATCACCTTCATAGTGCATATGATAAACCTATTTACCATATGGACTTAAAACCTGCAAACATATTACTAGATGAGAACATGATGGCTAAAATTGCAGATCTTGGTTTATCAAGACTTGTTAATTCAACAAAAACTCACAAAACAATGGTAGCCAGCTTCAGAGGAACATTGTAAGTTAATTGAATGATCATGTTGTAAGAAAATTATTTGTTCTCATGCTTTTACAATACGGTTTCATCTGTGTTTCAGTCACAAAAATCATACCTTTAATGCCTATGTTGCAGTGGGTACATGCCGCCTGAATACATAGATGAATACACTATATCGAAGAAGTTTGATGTATACAGTTTGGGAGCTATCATTATAAGAATAATGGATGGAGAAAATGGACACTCTTCATTTTTCTGACATGGGTGCCGGAAAGTTCATTGAAAATGTAAGAAATAAATACAACATGAACATATGTCATTTTTCCATTTTATGTGCAAAATTTTATCTGAGAGTCCCAATCTTTATTTGCCAATTACATAGGTTATTGGAAACTGGGATAGAAGGCTACTAGGAACTTCGACGTCAAGTTATTGATCCAACAAAGAAGACATCAGGCGAGTGATGAAGTGTGTTGAAATAGCGTTAAGATGTGTAGAAAAAGACAGAAATAGAAGACCCTCTATAAAGGATATTGTGCAGGAACTGGAAGAACTAGAAGCGGATATTAAGAAAATGTCACTACATTCTGAAAATTCAGAAGACCTAATTGGCCAGGTATGATCACTAACATGGAGGTCTTTCTTACTCACCTGTATAACTTTTCTTACTAATTAATAACAATGGGCGTTCAATTGTTTATCTAGGTTAAAGAAATTTGTGGATGTCTTTGGACAACCCTAGGCTTTACACATTTTGTGAAGACGAAAGTTCAGTTTTTGAACTCAATTAATGGACTGTAAATTTGATATTTATACTTTTAATCAAGTTGGTAGGAAAAACAATTGCATTTAGTTGTTGTGGGATTAAATCTACACTATGTTTTTAAAAAAATCTATGTTATGCCAAAAGATGATGGAACGAAAGTACAATTTTCATCTATATAACGTAAACTTAATGAAATCCAAGTAACATCGTACATACCATATTCATTGAAGGCATGTCCGAGGATAATCAGAATTAAGTAAAACTTTGGAGATGGGGAAGGTGTGATTTGGATTCAACTCTTTGGGCCATGTATGAACTTGCATGGCTACGGAAACTTTAAGTTTTATGTTATATAACTGATATTATTTTTTTCTCAACTGGTTTTGCTCATCCGTATTAATTCATCTCATACTCCGTGCAGACAAGCTCTGCTTGCAGTACAATTCTGTCGTTCGATCCATCCCAAGAGTTGCGCTTCCTATTCGAGCCAAGAATGAACGCATCAACCTGCCTGCAGCTAACCAACATGACAGAAGGCTTCATTGCATTTAGTGTAAAGGTCAACAAACGGAAGTATTGTGCACAGCCAAACATCGGAGTTATGCAGCCATGTTCTAAGCGTTATATCTCTGTGACACTTGAAGCACAGGAGGAGGCACCGCCGAATATGCAATGCCATGACATGTTCATTGTTCAGAGTGCTCGTGTCAGTGAGGACCTTACGTCCGGTGAGATCACTAATGACTTGTTGGGAAAAGGAAAGGTGGATATGATGGAACTACCAATTGTTTATGTTGCAAAGGACGAGTTTCCAAGCTTCAATACCTAAGGTAAATTAATCGATGGATTTTGACAACTCGAAATTTCAAACAGCTTGCAAAGGCTAAAAGTTCTCTTCTATTGTCTAATAAAATTCTCTCGGTATAAACATACAGGAGGAACTTGTCTTTCTGTAAAAGGAATATTATATAATATAATGTACACATTGGCTCTGTACTCGATCTACACTTGTCAGTCTGAAGGACTAGGATTAGTTTGAAGGATCCAGTCTACGGATTGGCGACCTATAGGATTATCTTTTCTTTTGTTGATTTATCTTTACATACTTGTGTGTTCCCCGTGTGCATTTTCAAATGTAGAGACGGGGGGTGAACTCTGGCCTATATCGTTTCAGTTTGAAAGTATGCCTTTGTTGGGTATGGTCTTTTTTGTTTTTTCAGCTTGTGTACTCTTTTGTCTGGCGAGGCAAACAAGTTATGTTTTACTAGTATCTTTCTCATTTCTAAGTCATGTATGTGTATTGGTGTCATGATACTTCGAGAGTAAAGACTGAACAGCAAGAAACAGGACCGGGTGCAAGCAAGGGCAGTGACCTACTTGCCGAACGGTATGTGGGCGTTGGTTCCGACAGTGCTGCAGACTCAGTGGCTGCATGGGAGGTATTGGTGCAAGGGAAATATATAGCCAATATTTTAACACTGAGAATTAATAAGATTAAAAGATGATATCAACTTTCTTACATCATTCTCCCTCCGTAAAGAAATACTCTACCTGACAATTTGATAGAACCTAAAAACTCATGGCGGTATACGCATTAGGCAGTACATGAACAAATCTGTCACTTGTTTATTTACAACAAGTTCTCTGTTAGAATAAGTATGTTGATGTAGCCGACCAGCCGCAGCATACCGGGTCAGTGCAGTAGCTCGAGCCGACACAGGTTGATGCAGTGCAGAAGTAGTGATCAGAAGTGGTAACATGGCAAATATACTTACTTGCTCTAGTAGTGCAATGCACATGAGCTGTATCAACAAAATGCCGCGGTAATTTTGTAACAAGCACCAGAATGGTCAAGAATCCATGGAAAAGAAGAGTGAAAAATGCAGGAAAGGTGATTTACCGCTGCCTGGCTGTGATCTGGTGGAGTTTAAAGAGTACACATGACAGTGTACTTGTCGGTTCGGAGGATGCACTCATGGACGCCAGTGGATCTGGTGGAGTTTAAGCAGAGAGGAAGGAAGACGATATCAGCAATCAGCCATTGATACTACAGAATCTCACAGTGCTGTCGGGTGATTTAGAGGAAGGTAGAGAGGAGCTAGGAGAGACTGAGATCTATATGAAGAGAGCAGCAGTGGCGGCGGTGCATGGTGCATTGTGGACGCGTGAGGCGTTGGGGTGTGCTCTTTGTCTGCCCCGTGTGTTCCCACACTGTCTAGTACTCCCTCCGTAAAATAACATAAGAGCGTTTAGATCACTATTTTAGTAATCTAAACGCTGTTATATTAGTTTAGAGAGGGAGTACGTGCTGCTTGCTGTTCCGCTTGCTCACTCCATACAATCTAGTATATCTAACTTGTTTTATTTCAACGCTGCTCTGAATTTCTCCAGTCGAGGCTTCTCTTTCTGCTCCATGCTCCCTCATAAACTTGAGGTAGGCATCTCTGCCGCTGCATCCCTCGTCAGTGCTCGGTCTCGAGGCTGTGCCTTGGAGCAGGATATGCCAAGCCTGAAACTGAAACCAATAACTCTTGGATTCTAATACTTGTAGTGTTATCCCATTCTCCGCTATGCAGCCACATTGTTGGGTCAGCTATCCCTAGGGTCCTATCTTGAAGAGCATCCTCAACAAACTTATCCAGATCCAATGAATCTCTGAACATGCCTTCTGTTGGGCTTCTTCCGGTAAACATCTCAAGCAGCAATATGACAAGACTACAAATATCACCCGTTGTTGAGACTACGGAGCCTTCTCCATACTCTGCAATTATGCAAAGGTTGGTGCTTAGCATGCCATACTCGAGTGAAAAGTAATAATTTTTTTTTCCGAATATGCAAAGCTTGCGTATCATTCATTGATAGAAGGAAACAGAATGAGTACATAATAAGGTACAACACATGGCACGAACGTATACATGAGAAGGCGTGGGCATGGTACCCTGAGCAGAGAGACAAGGGGTGCTCAGCCGAACAAAGAAGAAAAAACACACAGCTCAACCCACCGAGCCAAGGACATAGAGGTGCGGCCGAACCAGGAAGACGCCGAACATCTCCAGAGCCAACACCGGGGACGCCGCGAGCAGGCAAGATGGCGCCTTCAAGAAGGGGAGCGACGTCATGACGCCGCCGCCATCCGGTCCGAAGAACCGGACCAAGGGTTTTCCCCGATGCTCGAAGAGGGGCACGGATAAAGGCCATGGCAGCGCCTCCAGGAAGGGAAACGACACCCACAAGTGCCGCCGCTGCCAGCATTGGTAAGCCGAGCAGAGCTTTCGCCCTGGCCTAGGACCGAGCAATCCTATTGCCACCGGTTCAGGGTCTAGAGATTAGGAGGTCAATCCGCTGATTGAGACCACCACCTCAAAAGGAGGGTGGGGCTGCGCTTTCCACCGGAGCAGGAGCCACGCCGAGAAAACACGAGCTTTGGGACCAGCGTGGCATGGAGGTGGACGGCGTCAGAAAGGCGGCGAGGTAAAGAGAGCCGACGCGGAGGATGGGATGGCAACCGACGCCACCGACAAACTAGGAACCGGAAAAGGGAACGCATCATCAAGTTGCCGGGGCGTAGCCGCCGAAACGCGAGCGAGCCGGAGACTGGAGAGGACGCAGCAATCGAAGCACGGCAGCCAGGGCAGCGCTGTGAAGGACGCCGGCAGGCCGTGGACACTAGAAGACGCAGGTCCATGACCGCCGAGACCGGAACCGCGACGGCAAAGAATCCACCGCGAGGCCTCAACCACCGACCAAAAATACCACCTTGACCACACGAACACGCAGGAGCTGGAACCGCAACTCGGAGGAGATGCCGTTGGGGACGAAGAGCGGGCAGTGCTGAAGCAGGGCCGACCCTCAGCCAGCCGGACGCTAAGACCCAAGGGCCTCATGCCCATCCACCACCAGCAGCAGAAGGAGAGCTGCGTTGGGGGAGGGGCCGGAAGCGGGCCTCCAGCGCATCCACCAGCTGCAGCAGAGGAGCTGCGTTGGGAGGATGGCAGGACGCGGCCGAGGGATGAGAAGGCCCGGGCCGTGCCGCCGTGCCGAGCCGGCAGAGAAGAACGCAGCAGCCGACAGAGAAGACAACGCGCCAGATCCGATCTGGGGAGGAGGGGGGCATGGCGTCGCGACGCGTAGGAACGAGGCCGCCCCGCCGCCACCATCCAGGGGCACCGCGCGGCTTCGCCGGCAGGCCCTCCGGCGGCAGCGTAGCGGAGGGGGTGGCGGAGATGGGACCTGGACGGCGGTGGCTAGCTTTCCCCCGTGTCGCCCTGGCGACGCGGGGGCGACCACTTGATTTTTTGTCTCAAGTTTTAGTCACCTGGAGCAACATAGCCCATGGAACCTCTAATTCCAGTTGAGCCATATGAACTTGCATCCCCTCGCTTGTATTTTCTTGAAGGATTCTTGATATGCCAAAGTCTCCACCTTGGGCGCTCATGTCTTCAGCAAGAAGAATGTTTCTTGGCTTAAGGTCACAATGGATCACCAATGATTGGCAGTAGTTGTTCAGATATTCCACTGCATCCACAATATAGACAGCAATATGAAACCTCTACGCAAGGCTGAGCATGTTATTTAGGGTGGGGTCTTGAGATGGTTGTTGAAGCCAGCTATCCAAGTTACCATTGGGAATGATTTCAAAAACCAATGCCTTGAACTCTTGACCTAGGTGGTAGATGCTCGAACAAGAAGTAATGATCTTAATGAGACAACAGTGTCTTATCATTCTCATGACCTCACATTCACCCTGAAAACTCTTGAAATGTCTTGACTGAGCAAGGTTGAACACCTTGACGGCCAATGTTCTTTCTTCAGTGTCCAAAACACACTTATAAACCACACCATAACTTCCTCTCCCAAGCAAGTTAACTTCTGAAAACTCGTTAATTCCTCTCAATAATGCATGATAGGGGATTCTCTTGTAATGGTTGTCAACAAATGAATTTTGCGGCAATATCTTCTGGCATGGTTTGATCTTCTTAAGTATCCAAATAAGAAGAATAACTAAAAGTGAGAACAAGATTGTTTCAACTGTCGCTAGAGAAATTAGAAGATACTTTGGCATCTTTCTTTTGTTCTTGGTTAAGTGGCTTGTGGGGCATGGATGCAAGTGAAGTTGAGGTGTACCACCACACAAATTGACATTCCCAGCAACCGCTGAGTAAGTGATGTTTCTGAAAACACCTTCCTTTGGCACCTCGCCTCGTAGAACTAATGGGATTGACCCTGAGAGGTTGTTCTTTGCTAGATACAATTCTTGCAGGTTTCCAATATTGCCAATGGCATCAGGAATATTACCAGACAACTTATTCATGCTCAGGTTCAATTGACGGAGCCCATTTATAATTTTTATTGACTGAGGTATGCTTCCCTCAAACAAATTGCTGTCTAATGATAGCCATTCCAACACTTTGCAATTCTGAATACTTTCAGGTATCTTGCCAGACAACTGGTTTCCTGATGGAGTAAGTCGGTTAAGGTTTGTCAAACTACCTACTTCGTTAGGAATGGGTCCAGAAAGGGAATTGTATGACAAGTCCAAATACCATGAAAGGCTGGGCAATTTGAAAATCTCTTTGGGCATTGAACCGTTAAGATGGTAATTCTTTGACAATTCAAGTACAATGAGGTTTTTTAACTCTCCTAGGCTTGCTGGAATCGGACCCTCCAAGGCGCAATTTCGTGCAACAAGCTTATTCAACTCGGAAAGGTTTCCTAGCGATTGTGGTATGAAGCCAGACAAGCTATTGTTATACAAGTATAGCTCAATCAAGTTTTGTAGCTTACAGATGCTCTCTGGAATCACTCCATACATGGAATAATTTGCTATCGATAATGTTCCCAAACTCCCGCTGCAAATTGCCTGCGACACGGTAGACCATTGCGCGAATCTCATCGACACTCGACGGACAGATAACCGGGGGTCGGGACCCCCGGGTGCTAGCACACCTTTCCGTAGTGAGGAAGGGATAGTTCCAGTGAAGCGATTAGCACTCAAGCCAAAGACCTTTCATCTTGGGGAACTTGCTTCCGATATCACCCGGAATGCTTTTGCACAACATATTTATTGCTACATCAAATACTTCCAGCGATGATCAGTTGTAGAGGGAAGGTGGAAGCATAGCAGAGATGTTGTTCCCAAAAAAAGCTTTTGACTCAGCCCTCACATTGCTCTCCAGGGGGGCGTCACGAGCGAACCCTAGCCGCTGCCGCCCTGTCCCTTGCATCTGCAGCCCGCGGCCTAGCTGCTACCGGAGGAGGCCGATAGGCGAAGCCCACCTCGGAGGACGGCAGCGGCATGGCACTCCTCTCCTCGCGGAAGCGCGTAGCCGTGGACGGCGTGGCCCACTTGCGGTGTGGCAGCGAAAGCCGGCATGGTGGATCCAACGGTGAACCTCTCGTCAGCGCGGCAAGGAACCTCTCGTCAGGTCGTCTGGATCGATCTCGTGTTGGCGCCTTCGTCTTCCGGCGCGGTCAGGGCGGCGACCCTGGCGTGCGTCGGTAGCCGTTTCCCCCATGGCCAGTGGGTTGAGTCGTTGGCTTGCCTGGCCGGGTGTTGGGTGGCGGCGGTTGTTCACTAGTAGAAAACATGGCTTTGGTTCAGGCCGGGCCAGCCCATTAGTCCCGGTTCAGACCAGAACCGGGACCCATGGGGGCATAGGTCCCGGTTCCTAAGGACAGGGGGACGGCCAGGCCATCATGGGGCATTGGTCCCGGTTCATCTGGCACTTTTGGTCCCGGTTCGAGGCTCGAACCGGAACCAATGTGCCTCGCTCCTGGCCCACCATCATTGGTCCCGGTCGGTGGCTTGAACCGGGACCAAAGGTTGTCCTTTAGTCCCGGTTCCAGCCACGAACCGGGACCAATGAGATGCCTATATATACCCCTTGCCCGCGAGCGGAGCAGTGGAGTGCTCTGTGTTTTTGGGAGAGGTGTGTGAGAGATGTGTTGTGCTCTAGCTCACCTCCTATGCACATGAGGTGTTCGATGAAATGCCCGAGCCACACTTAAGCTTTCTCCTTTCGAAGCTCCTTGTCCAAGCTCCATTTTCCTCAAGATTTGTCTAGGTTTGGCGGTTCGTCCTGTCCCATCCCCGTCCTCACCGCCGTTGATCGCCCGCGCCGATCTCGTCACCTGCACCACCGTGGTGAGCCTCTTGATCTTATCTTCTTTCTAAAAGAAAAAAGTTCTTACTTGTCTGATTTAGATAGATACTTGTGTAGTTTTCTTACTTATTATTGTTTGTTATTATATAGTGCGATGGGTTTGGTATCCGCCTCTGTCGTCCCTCGTCCTCTCTATGATTCAGATGTGGTATATATATATTCTTTTATAACTATAGTTTCATTTAGTGTTTATGACAATTATGCCGCGCAACGTGACATAGATTTTTTTTATCTAGGAGGTATGTGAACCGGAAATTCCAACCGACCCTAATGTCGAGAGGTTAAATTTAGTTGAAGAAGAAAACAATTATTTGAAGAAAAATTTGAAAAAAAATAAGGAGGAGAAGATGATATTGGAGTTGCATGTTACGGATGTCGTCGATGATCACAAGATCAAGATGGATGCAATGCGCTTGAAGATTAGAAAGATTAGAAAATATGCCATTCATACTGAGGCTTGGTATTATTATGACGATGGATCAATTGTTATCTTGGTTGCGGTTATGATCGCATTTGTTGTTGCATTGAAATATTTTACATAGTTTCAATATATGGTTTAATTAGATGCTCTGGAGAGCTATATGTTGTTCAATGAGAACTGTGTATGTACTTTGGGTTTAATGTGATGATGAACTTCTATTAATTTGGTCACTTATTTATTCATGATGTACGCAGAGATGAACCGACAATGGATGTACGGTAACAGACGCACCTCCGAGTACATTAAGGGCATGAATAATTTTCTCGCAGTGGCTGAGGCAAACAAGAAAATTGGTTTTATGTGTTGTTCATGCCACATATGTGGGAATACGAGGTCTTACTCTGACTCGAAAACCCTTCACACCCACCTTCTTTATAAGGGTTTCAGGCCACACTATAATGTTTGGACCAAGCACGGAGAAAAAAGGGTTATGATGGAAGACAGTGAAGAAGAAGAAAATGATGACAACCATGTGCCCCCTGAATACGGTCATACTGTAATGGGGGAAGCTGAAGATGTTGTAACGGGGGAAGTTGAAGATCAAGAGGAACCAGGCGATGTGCCCGATGATGATCTTCGTCGAGTCATTGTTCATGCAAAGAGACAGTGCGAAAGTGTAAAGGAGAAGCTGAAGTTTGATCGCATGTTAGAGGATCACAAAAAAGCATTGTACCCCAATTGCAAAGATGGCAACACAAAGCTCGGTACCGTACTAGAATTTGTGCGGTGGAAGGCAGAGAATGGTGTGCCTGACAAAGGATTTTAGAAGCTACTGAAAATATTGAAGAAGAAGCTTCCAAAGGATAACAAATTGCCTGATAATACGTATGCAACAAAGAAGGTCGTATGCCCTCTAGGATTGGAGGTGCAGAAGATACATGCATACCCTAATGACTGCATCCTCTAACACAGTGCGTATGAGGATTTGAACGCATGACCGATATGCGGTGCATTGCGCTATAAGATCAGACGAGATGACCCTGGTGATGTTGACGGCGAGCGCGCCGGGAAGAGGGTTCCTGCCAAGGTGATGTGGTATGCTCCTATAATAGTATGGTTGAAACGCATGTTCAGAAACAAAGAGCATGCCAAGTTGATGCGATGGCACATAGAGGACCGTAAGAAAGACGGGAAGTTCAGAGCACCTGCTGACGGGTCGCAGTAGAGAAAAATTGAGAGAATGTACTGGGAGGAGTTTGCAGGCGATGCAAGGAACATATGGTTTGGTTTAAGCGCGGATGACATTAATCCTTTTGGGGATCAGAGCAGCAATCAGAGCACCTGGCCCATGACTCTATGAATCTATAACCTTCCTCCTTGGCTGTGCATGAAGCGGAAGTTCATTATGATGCCAGTTCTCATCCAAGGCCCTAAGCAACCCGGCTACGACATTGATGTGTACCTAAGGCCGTTAGTTGAAGAACTTTTACAGTTGTGGATTGGAAACAGTGTACATGTGTGGGATGAGCACAAACAAGAGAAATTTGACCTGCATGCGTTGCTGTTTGTAATCATGAATGATTGGCCTGCTCTCAGTAACCTTTCAGGACAGACAAACAAAGGGTTACCACGCATGCATGCACTATTTAGATGATACCGAAAATATATACCTGGAAAAATGCAGGAAGAATGTGTACCTGAGGCATCGTCGATTTCTTCCGACCAACCATCAATGTCGAAAGAAAGGCAAACATTTCAAAGACGAGGCAGATCACCGGAAGAAGCCCGCCATACGTACCGGTGATCACTTACTTGCTATGGTCAATGATTTAAAACTAATATTTGGAAAGGGGCCCCGCGGAGTATCTATTCTGAATGATGCTGAGGGTCGCGCACCCTCGTATACATATGAAAGTGTATACAATCTGTGAAAAGTCTATATTACCCTTTATACGTTTTGTTAGAGGGTGTACCAAAGCGGGAGTTTAATATATATAGCAAGTGTAACACTAAATAAGGACATTTCGTAGCTACCCTATCTACAAATACTACAACAGAGCCGGTTCACTAATCTACTGGACGGGTGTATATTAACACACACTAAACCAAATCCTAAGAACGGACAGCACATCACCCAATGGCCCGATAGGCCAATACTACTGAAGTATCACTTCACTAGGCTCAAGGGCGACCCCTGGAATGACGTGTCATGAAATGTGAATTTTTATTTGTTGAACTATATAATTTGTATTGAACTATTTGATTCATATTTATTTTCTGTGATGAACTATGGAGGTAGAAACACGGCAAAACACGCCAAACTATGTGATGAACTAGTCGATTTCTATTTATTAAATTATTTATGAGAAAATTCACACCGAAACACGCCGAACCGCGCCGAATATGACCAATTCATGCAGATATCGGGCCGTTTTTGGTCGAAATTGGGCCGAATAATAGGCCAAAATCGGTGCATGGGGGCGACGGTTGGGTGCCCAACTGCCCCCAAAGCCGAGTTTGCCGCCGGCTCGCCCCAGGTGGCGATTTTTCTGCCTCCTAGGGGGCCAACGGCTGGACATGCTCTAAGCTTACGGTTGGGTCTGTCCATCACATCCTTCTCCTAATGATATGACCCCGTTATCAAATGGCAACTCATGTCTATTCTTAGAAAACCTTAAGCATCTTTGATCAACGAGGTAGCCTAGTAAAGGCTTACCAGGGACACATCTTGTCCGTTATGTGATCTATACTCCATACGAGGTGACAACTTTGGTATGCCCCAAGTGGCCCCATGCTGCATTTCGTGAGTACATATCTTTACCTAATAATAATAAAGAGAACTGGGTTTCTGTCGTACGTCATAAAAAATACCCTTAAAGTTAGTAAAAATTATCCACCAATGCCACCCGTAAGTGGCAAAAACGGTTCACGCATTGCACTGTTGCTTCTGGTTTATATACCACGAGATCCCTACAGATACCAGGGTTCGATCCCCACCGCCGACCTTTTATCTCTCCTTTTTTCTCTCGCAAGCGCGCCTACTCTTCCCGCACACGGTAAATGGGCCGGCCCATTTGCAGGTTCCAACGCCTTGTTTTCTATTTCATTTTTTGCCTTTTACGTTTTTATTTCTGTTTTCATTTTTTCTTCTTTAAAGTTATTTGTGCATTTCTAAAAAAGAAAAATTTCAAAAAAAAGTCTTGAAAAATTATAAACTTTTTGTGAATTCAAAAACATTCGAAAAATCATAAAATGATCATGATTTCAAAAAATTGTTCACGTATTATAAAAAACTATCACGATTTCAAATAAATTTTCATGAAATAAAAAATGTTCATGATTTTTTAAAAATATCCAGTATTCAAAACATATTAGGGAATTTAAAAAATGTCTATTAAAGTTTGGAATATGTTCACAAAAATTAAAATAGATCCATAAATAATGAACATAACGAACCGTCGCAGGAGATCTGTAGGGGTCGCTTCATGATTGTATTCAGTCCCTCGATTTGGATAAAAAAAAGTTTTATATGTCTTGCACAACGCTGAGCCCTCGAAAATTGACACAATTTTCTATGGGTTAATTTTTATAAGCTATATAAAAATGACTAAATTTTTATTTTGCCTTCGTACACAGCTATATTTTTTTGGCACCACATTACTGATTATTATTAACACCGCTACGCTAGGTCAAGGCGAGGCACTCACTCATCAGTCTAGCTCATGCAGTGTCCATCAATGCAGTTTGATCACCGACATTTTTTTCAATATGGCGCGTTAGAAAATCAAGTCGTGATGAGACCATCACATTTTTTTAAATGACTTTTTAAAAGTCCCGTATCTCGTCATGACATCACCCAGACATACTTTATGAAGTTACATTCTAAAAGTCCTTATCTCATCCTGGCATTTGGTTCAGAATTTTTTTATATCTATCATATGTGCATAATCTAATAGCTTTTCTCCCGTTGCAACGCATGGGCATATTTGTTAGTGTGTGTATATATATATATATATATGTATATATATGTATATATATATATATGTATATATATGTATATATATATATATGTATATATATATATATATATATATATGTATATATATGTATATATATATATATGTATATATATATATATATATATATATATATATATATATATATATATATATATAGAAAAATGGTTGTGTACTCCTGGGAGTACGTACTCCCACTCCTCATATACCACATAGATGAATCTTTTATACCTTTTTATTATTTTTAATATACTTCATTAGTAATTATTAGATACCCCAAAACGAGTTTCATGAAAAAATTCATGTGAGTCTATGTATTTTTTAAATATTTACTTATATACTGATATGTTTGTACGTGAAAAGGTATATTACAAAAAAATACGTCGCAGATGATATTTTTTCAACTAAACTCATATTGGGGTATCTTAAAATATTTAATGAAGTATATATTAAGAATAATAAAGAGATATAATTAATGCGTATATAAGGTATATTGAGGATGGCAGTACATACTCCCAAGAGTACAAAACCATTTCACTAATATGCTGGATGGGTATATAGTAACACACACTAAACCAAATCCTAAGAACGGACAGCTCATCACCCAATGGCCCGATAAGCCAATACTAGTGAATTATCACTTCACTAGCAGCACAATAATCTCATATCAAGGTTCAGAGTTTGGAGGCAACTCCAGCCTTGAATTGATGTTGCTTGACTTGTAAGATCGGAGCTGTCCTGATGTCATTCTTTTCAGGGTTGTCCCACCCCGGCAGGTCCCCTAAGCTCTGGCCGACCCATATGGTGCCACTATTGAAGTCAAGCAGGCGATCGTGAGCAGCGGCGCAGCTGGAAGGTGTTAGAATTAGTCCGAGGTATGCGATTGATTCACCGAGAAACAAGCAATCATAGCACAATGACGACACCGAGATTTGTTAACAAGGTTCGACGAACTCGCTTACTTCTCGGGGCAATGACTACGTGCACTCCTCCTCGAAATTCCGCAACACCGGCCACCTGGACGCTGGCACAAGCCACCAGCCCCCCTTCCGTGCGTTACGCTATTTGTCCGTCATGGGTGCCTCCTCATCCTAACTGCTGGGGATATAACTATTAGGTATGACCCACCCAGGAGGGGCCGGGTTATACCTATGAATACACTTGAAGCACAAGACCAAGGTTGAAGATGGCGGTTCAGTAAGGGCCCAAAGCCCCGAGGCGACTTAAGGCCCGTAGAGATAAACCGCCATATGTACATGACTTGTATTGTAAGGCAAGAATAGTTAGAGACCGAGCCGGATACTATTTATGAGCCGACCGGGACTCTGTGAGCTACTGGGCGTCGACCTCTGTATATAAAGGGACGACCCGACGGCGGTTCAGGGCAAGTAACATCATATCGAGAGCTAGGTCAAGCGATTTCGCTCCCTAGTAACCGAGACATACGCAATCCCACTCAAAACTGGATCGTAGGCTTTTACCTTCACCATAAGGGGCTTTTACATTGGTTTTCCTTGAAGAGGAAAGGGTGATGCAGCAACAGTAGCGTAAGTATTTCCCTCAGTTTTTGAGAACCAAGGTATCAATCCAGTAGGAGGCTCCTCAGAAGTCCCACGCACCTACACAAACAAACAAAGAACTCGCAACCAACGCAATAAAGGGGTTGTCAATCCCTTCACGGCCACTTGCGAAAGTGAGATCTGATAGAGATAGTATGATAAGATAAATATATTTTTGGTATTTTATAATATAGATGCAAAAAGTAAAGATGCAAATAAAAGTAGATTGAAAGCTTATATGATAAAAGATAGACCCGGGGCCATAGGTTTCACTAGTGGCTTCTCTCAAAATAGCATAAGTATTACAGTGGGTGAACAAATTACTGTCAAGCAATTGATAGAAAAGCGAATAATTATGAGATTATCTAGGCATGATCATGTATATAGGCATCACGTCCGCGACAAGTAGACCGACTCCTGCCTGCATCTACTACTGTTACTCCACACATCGACCGCTGTCCAGCATGCATCTAGAGTATTAAGTTCATAAGAACAGAGTAACACATTAAGAAAGATGACATGATGTAGAGGGATAAACTCATGCAATATGATATAAACGCCATCTTTTTATCCTCGATGGCAACAATACAATACGTGCCTTGCAACCCTTTCAGTCACTGGGTAAGGACACCGCAAGATTGAACCCAAAGCTAAGCACTTCTCCCATGGCAAGAAAGATCAATCTAGTAGGCCAAACCCAACTGATAATTCGAAGAGACTTGCAAAGATAACTCAATCATACATAAAAGAATTCAGAGAAGATTCAAATGTTTCTCATAGATAAACTTGATCATAAACCCACAATTCATTGGATCTCGACAAACACACCGCAAAAAGAGTTTACATCGAATAGATCTCCACAAGAGAGGGGGAGAACATTGTATTGAGATCCAAAAAGAGAAGAGAAGCCATCTAGCTAATAACTATGGACCTGAAGGTCTGTGGTAAACTACTCACAACTCATCGGAGGGGCTATGGTGTCGATGTAGAAGCCCTCCGTGGTCGATTCCCCCTCCGGCGGAGCGCCGACGAAGGCTCCAACATGGGATCTCGCGGATACAGAAGGTTACGGCGGTGGACATTGTTTTTCGTTGGCTCCCTGGATGTTTTCGGGGTACGTGGGTATATATAGGAGGAAGAAGTACGTCAGTGGCCCCTCGTGGGGCCCAGGAGATAGGGGGCGCGCCCAGGAGGGGTGGGCGCGCCCTCCTATCTGCTAGCCGCCTCTTTCGCTTCTTGACTTGCACTCCAAGTTCTCTGGATCACATTCATTTCAAAAATCACGCTCTCGAAGGTTTCTTTCCGTTTGGACTCCGTTTGATATTCCTTTTCTTCGAAATACTGAAATAGGCAAAAAAACAGCAATACGGGTTGGGCCTCCGGTTAGTAGATTAGTCCCAAAAATGATATAAATGTGTAAAATAAAGCTCATAAATATCCAAAAGGGGTAATATAATAGGATGTAACAATAAAAAATTATAGATACGTTGGAGACGTATCAGTGGCTGCTAACACACGTGCCGTCAGTCTATCCATTGTGGTGGAACGCAAGGAGGCTGGCAAGGAGCATCCGGTTCAACGGCCGGTTTATTACATCAGTGAGGTACTTATTCAGTCCAAGCAAAGGTATCCACATTGGCAGAAGCTCGTTTATGGGGCGTTTATGGCAACCGGAAGCTTAAGAAATATTTTCTAGGTCATCCTATCACTATGGGCAGTTCTGCTCCTTTAGGAGATATCATCCAAAACAGATAGGCCACAGGACGAGTCGCCAAATTGGCCATTGAACTTGGGCCTCATGGTTTAAAGTATGTATCATGCACTGCTGTCAAGTCTCAAGCACTAGTGGACTTCATCAACGATTGGACAGAACTGTTGATGCCTGAAGAGAAGCCAGACAACACGTATTGGACTATTCACTTTGATGGGTCCAGGCAATTGGAGGGCTCGGGGGCTAGAGTCATTCTAGCGTCCCCTCGAGGTTACAAATTTTTATATATGATACAACTGATGTTTCCCTGTACTAACAATGCAGCTGAGTATGAGGCCTTACTCCATGGTCTACGGATGGCTAAGGAGATGAGTTCAAGCCGGGTAAGGTGTTTTGGCGACTCAGATTTGGTGCCTCAACAAGTATCAGGCAAGTGGGATTCCAAGGATCCTCTCATGACGGCTTATCGCCGTGAAGTTGATGCCCTTGCTGGAAATTTCAAGGGTTACCAAGTGGAGCACATTGACTGCAGAAAGAACGAGGCGGCTGATGCCTTAAGCCGGCTGGGCTCTCAGCATAAGCCGGTGCCGCCTAATACTTTTTTGGATATTCTACATAACCCTTTTGTCAAGTTACCTACTGTAAGTGCATCTAGTGCCCCTTAGTGATTTTGGTGTATTGAAGACTTATAGGTTAAGGGACTAATGTGTTTATGAGTGTACACAGGTCTATAAGTCTATGAGGAGTTTGATAATTACAGAGAAAGTCGACCCCTAAAAATGAAGTTCTTCGACTGAAGACTTTGATATTCTGAAGACTTTGAAAGTGAAGAAATTGGTGTGACCTTGAAGACTTGATATTCATTTGAGGAACATGAAGCATGAAGACTTTTGTTTTCGTAGTTTCGTTTTCTCTTTCTTGAGTCATAGGAACACCGTACTGTTAAAGGGGGTCGAGGAAATACTAAGGAGAAATTCCCATGTGATGCTCAACTCAAAATCCTACACCTACCAATCCCTTCGAGTGAAGCCTTTGGAAATCTCATACAGCTCAGTCAATTTCTTCAGTGACAGAGACGAAGTTCTTCTGGTCGTTGAAGAATTTGTTCTGACTGAGGAGTTAGGAATTCGCTAGTGCGAATTGCCTACACAGTGAGGAACATGATAGCCCTGAGGAATTTGAGAGTCAAATTTCCGACCGTTGCTGTGTTGCGCGCCAGCTGTCCAAAAATATCTTATCCACCTAACGGTCATATCATTGAAGGGCATTTATGTCTTATCATGTCGGGCTGCTCCCTAGGCTATAAATAGCCGCCCCCTACAACCACTAGTTGGTTGGCTGCTCCGAGAGAAACTTGACACTTGTCATTTGAGAGCAACCCAACCTCCGAGGACTTTGAGCGAAAATCATCGAGTGAGGAAAAACCCAAAAACCAAACCCCTACAAACCCCAAGTGATTGAGCATCACTGAAGAGATTGATCCTGCGTGGATCCGACGCTTGTTACCTTTGAAGACCGTGCTTCTTCCAGACGGTTAGGCGTCATGGTCTAGAGCATCCAAGAGGAATTGTGGATCGCCGAGTGACCAAGTCTGTGAAGGTTTCGAAGTCGCCTGAAGACTTACCACGAGTGATTGGACAAGGTCTGTGTGACCTTAGTTCAAGGAGAATACGGTGAGGACTTGGTGTCCTGAGCTGCGTGCTCAGTGACTGGGTGTTCGGGACTGTGTGTCCTCGAGTTTAAATACTCAACCGCTCAAACCAGACGTACAACTGAGACAGCAGTTGGAACTGGTCTACCAAATCATTGTCTTCACCAACCTAACTGGTTCTATTTCCTCAACTCTTTCATTTCCTCATTACTGTGTTGAGTGTTCGTTCATATCTGTGTTTGAAGACTTTGACTGAATACTTTCTCAATTTCCTCAGTTCAATTTCTTCAGTCTGTTTGTCTTCATCTTGTGCTATCCTGTGTTTACGCTTTCTACTCTTTGATTGTCTTCATTTCATCATGATGACCATGCCCGCATTCTCTTATGCTTACTTCTGAGTACTTATTCCGCTGCAAGTAGTTCTTCACTTAGGAATTTCCTCACCGGATAATTCCTCATTGAAGAACTCATAAAAATCGCCTATCCACCCCCCCTCTAGTCGATATAACGCACTTTCAATTGGTATCAGAGCAAGGTACTCCCTTGTTCTGTGTGATTTTGGTTTAACCACCTGGAGTTTTAGTTATGTCAACCGCATGTATGATCAAGGTCTCAGCTGGGTGTCCTACCTTTGATGGGACGGACTACCCCTACTGGAAGAACAAGATGCGAATGCATCTTGAGGCAATTGACAACGATCTCTGGTATGTTGTGGAAAATGGTGTTCCCTCAGTCACACCTTCTCTGAATGCTGCCAATGTGAAGAGATTCAAGCAACTCGATTCTCAAGCGAAGAATATCATATGTGGCCATCTGAGCAAAGGACAGTATGGAAGAGTGAGTGCTTTGGAAACTGCTAAGCTCATCTGGGACAGGATGTCCAAAGTAAATGAAGGAGTCTCAACTCAGCGTGACTCTCGAGTTGATGTTCTTCGCAATCTCTTCAACCGCTTCAAAAGACTCGACAACGAAAATGTTCAACGAACATTCGATCGCCTCACTGACGTCTCAAATGAGCTTCAAGCGCTCGGTGCCACTGACATCACCGACCATGAGGTGGTGAAGAAATTGTTGAGATCTCTTGATTCCTCATTTGATACTCTGGCACTGATGATACAAGAGCGTGCTGACTACAAGTCACTTGATCCAGCTGATATCCTCGAGAGGCTAAATACTCATGAGTTCCAGCTTGCTGAAAAGAGAGATCTCTATGGTTCTAGCTATGGAAAATCACGTGCCCTGAAGGCCAAGGTTGTGTCTGAATCTGAGTGTGAAGACTCTGGTAGTAGCCTTGGAGAGCCTGAAGAATTGAGCCAGGAGCTAGCACTGCTCGTGAAGAAATTCCAGAAGTTCTCAAGACGTGGTCGCTTTGGAAAATCCTCAAGGAGTAGTGATTCCTCATCCACTGACTACAAGAGAAGACTTTGCCACAAATGCAAGAAACCTGGTCACTACATTCAAGATTGTCCTCTGTGGGAAAAGGAATTAAAGAAGAAGAAATACAAGGATTACAGTTCTGATGATGCTAAGAAGAAGAAGAAATCTTCAAAATCTTCATCATCAAAATCCTCAAAGTCTTCTTCTCACAAGAAGAGCAGCTCCAAGAAGGCTCGGGCATTCATTGGCAAGCAAATGGACTCTGAAGCTAAATCTGAGGAACATGAGGAAGAGGAGGCATTAGAAGAATCCGAGTCTGGTGTGGCGAGTCTGGCTCTCGCTACTGCTTTCGTCAACAAGTGGTTCTATTTCCTCAACCCTTTCATTTCCTCATTACTGTGTTGAGTGTTCATTTATATCTGTGTTTGAAGACTTTGACTGAAGACTTTCTCAATTTCCTCAGTTCAATTTCTTCAGTCTGTTTGTCTTCATCTTGTGCTATCCCGTGTTTACGCTTTCTGTATTCTTTGATTGTCTTCATTTCATTATGATGACCATGCCCGCATTCTCTTATGCTTACTTCTGAGTACTTATTCTGCTGCAAGTAGTTCTTCGCTAAGGAATTTGCTCACTGGCAAATTCCTCAGTAAAGAATTCATAAAAATCGCCTATTCACCCCCCCTCTAGTCGATATAACGCACCTTCAATTGGTATCAGAGCAAGGTACTTCCTTGTTCTGTGTGATTTTGGTTTAACCACCTGGAGTTTTAGTTATGTCGACCGCATGTATGATCAAGGTCTCAGCTGGGTGTCCTACCTTTGATGGGACGGACTACCCCTACTGGAAGAACAAGATGCGAATGCATCTTGAGGCAATTGACAACGATCTCTAGTATGTTGTGGAAAATGGTGTTCCCTCAGTCACACCTTCTCTGAATGCTGCCGATGTGAAGAGATTCAAGCAACTCGATTCTCAAGCAAAGAATATCATATGTGGCCATCTGAGCAAAGGACAATATGGAAGAGTGAGTGCTTTGGAAACTGCCAAGCTCATCTGGGACATGCTGTCCAAAGTGAATGAAGTAGTCTCAACTCAGCGTGACTCTCGAGTTGATGTTCTTCGCAGTCTCTTCAACCGCTTCAAAAGACTCGACAACGAAAATGTTCAACAAACCTTCGATCGCCTCACTGACATCTCAAATGAGCTTCAAGCGCTTGGTGCCACTGACATCACCGACCATGAGGTGGTGAAGAAATTGTTGACAACGCTTGATTCCTCATTTGATACTCTGGCACTTATGATACAAGAGCGTGCTGACTACAAGTCACTTGATCCAGCTGATATTCTCGAGAGGCTAAATACTCATGAGTTCCAGCTTGCTGAAAAGAGAGATCTCTATGGTTCTAGCTATGGAAAAACACGTGCCCTGAAGGCCAAGGCTGTGTCTGAATCTGAGTGTGAAGACTCTGGTAGTAGCCTTGGAGATCCTGAAGAATTGAGACAGGAGCTAGCACTGCTCGTGAAGAAATTCCAGAAGTTCTCAAGACATGGTCGCTTTGGAAAATCCTCAAGAAGCAGTGATTCCTCATCCAGTGACTATAAGAGAAGACTTTGCCACAAATGCAAGAAACGCGGTCACTACATCCAAGATTGTCCTCAGTGGGAAAAGGAATGAAAGAAGAAGAAATACAAGGATTACAGTTCTGATGACGCGAAGAAGAAGAAATCATCGAAATCTTCATCATCAAAATCCTCAAAGCCTTCTTCTCACAAGAAGAGCAGCTCCAAAAAGGCTCGGGCATTCATTGGCAAGGAAATGGACTCTGAAGCTGAATCTGAGGAACATGAGGAAGAGGAGGCTTCAGAAGAATCTGAGTCTGGTGTGGCGAGTCTAGCTCTCGCTACTGCTTTCGTCAGCAAGTCCATCTTCAACTCTGAAGAAAATGACCTCACCAAAAAAGCTGATGAAGATAGTGATGACTACGCTCCCACCTATTGCTTCATGGCAAAGGGTGCCAAGGTACTCAAATATACCTCCTCTGAATCTAGTGAAAATGAATCTGATGAAGATCTAAAGCCCAGTTACTCCAAACTTGCTAAGATCGCTGTAAACAACAAAGGGCTTTTGAAAAGTTTCAAAATATGCTAGATAAAAGTGATGATATGTTAGGTGAAGAAATGGATCGCACTAAAGCCCTGACTGAAAATCTTCAGGGACTTCAGTCTAGGTTTGACAGCCTGCAAGGTCATCATAACACTCTCTTGTCTGATCATGAGAAACTTTCTTATGAATTTCTTCAAAGAAAGCAAGATCTTGAGAAGCTAAGAGTGAGTTATGAAGATCTTCAGAAGGAGCGCGATTCATTACTTGCTCAACAAATCAGCGCTTCTCAGGAAGAATTTGTTCCTCCATGCTTAAAGTGCATTGAACGTGAATCTGCTAATTCTTCACCTGAATGTTCAAATGCTTCAACTGTTACAAATTCTTCACCTGCCTCTGCTATCACTAATTCCTCATCTGAGGACATTGCTAGTATCACCGACGATGCAGGGCTGAAGGAATTGTACATGACAGGCATGTACAAAAGCCTCAAAGGGCATCAGACTCTTTGTTATGTGCTTAAAAAGAAGATCCTCAACAGGAACCCTAGGAAAGAGGGTATTGCCTTTGAGAGGAAACTCAATGCTGATGGAACATATTGGAAGCCTGAGCAGTATCCCAAAACCTCATGGGTTGCTGCAAAGGGACCTCCAGTTGATCCATCTAACTTATCTGGCTTTACATGCGAATCTCCTCATTCTTCTGATGAGTCATTTGACTCCAACTATAAACTGTTAAAAAATCAGAATGGTGAAGTATTTGCTAGATATGTTGGCACTAACTGCAGGAACGGTTGCCCTATGAAGAAAATCTGGGTTCCCAAGAAGTGCCTTGAAAGTCTTCAGGTGAATGTTCTCATGACACCACCTGTGAAGAATAGGAACCCCAGATCAAACTCTTCATATGGACCAAATTCTTCATATGGATCCAAGTCCTCATACGGACCAAATTCCTCACGTGGATCAAATTCCTCAAAAGGATCAAAGTCCTCATATGATTATCATCGTGCTAACAACTCTGTTTCGCAGGGTAGAGCGAAGGGCTATGAATATGTGCATTATTCTTCATACCAATATGTTCATAAGTCCTCGAAGAATTTCTCTGCTTATTCATATGCTTACCCTAACCCCTCTTATGTGAAACGAAATGGATTGGTCTTTATGCCACCATTCTCATATGGTGCTCGCAGAGTGATGAACTCTTTGCCACCCCTTCAGATGTGGGTGGTGAAGAAAAAGAACTAACCTCTTCTGCAGGGTCAGGTCTCCAGACGTGCATTAAACGTCTGAAGAATTTGCTGGGGGCCTGACAAAAATGCCTGAAAGGACGCAGGCTAATCATGATGAAATGAACTTTCATTTCACACGTCCTCATACTGCTTATCTGTTATACTGCCTGATGAAATTCATCTGATGAACTTGATATCATATTCTTCACTGATGAAATATATGAGATCGTAAGTTGCACTAATTCATCTGCAGGATGATCAACCCAAAGCCACTGAGTGGGTTCTCGATAGTGGATGTACAAATCACATGACTGGTGACAAGAATCTATTGATGGATGCTCCCTTATCACCATCACATCTGAAGCATATCATCTTTGCTGACAAAGGCAAAAGTCAGGTATTGGGTCTTGGTAAGGTTGCGATCTCTAAGGACATACACATGGACAAAGTCATGCTTGTTGAGTCCTTAGGATACAACCTCATGTCAGTCTCAATGCTTTGTGATCTTGATATGGTTGTTATCTTTGGCAAGTATCATTGTGCTGTGATTATGGAAGCTGACAATTCCAAAGTCTTTGAAGGCTTTAGGAGAGGAGACTTGTATATTGTTGATTTCTCTACAGGTCCGCAACCAGCCGTGTTTCTACTTGCAAAAGCTTCAGAAGGCTGGCTATGGCATCGGCGACTTGGTCACGCAGGCATGAGGAATTTGCACACGCTTGCAAAGAAGAAGCATGTCATTGGCATTGAGAATGTCAAATTCCTTAAGGATCACTTGTGTGGAGCTTGTGAAGCTGGAAAAATGACCAAGGCCAAGCATCCAGTGAAGACTATCATGACCACTACTCGTCCCTTCGAATTGCTTCACATGGACCTCTTTGGTCCTAATCATTACTCAGCAGTCACTAATGATGCATCTCTATATGGCTTTGTTATTGTTGATGATTACTCTCGTTACACATGGGTACACATTGTTACTTACAAAAATGAAGTGCAGGAAGTCTTCAAACGATTTTCCTCGAGGGCTTCAACTAACTTTGGTGTGAAGATCAGACACATCAGGAGTGACAATGGAACTGAGTTCAAGAATTCCGGTCTTGATGCCTATCTTGATGAACTCGGTATTACTCATGAGTTATCTGCTCCCTATACTCCTCGGCAAAATGGCATCGTGGAGCGCAAGAACAGAACTCTTGTTGAGATGGCTCGCACTATGCTTGATGAATACAAAACGCCTAGTCGTTTTTGGATTGATGCAATTGATACTGCGTGCCACATCATCAACAGAGTGTATCTTCACAAATTCTTCAAGAAGACTGCCTATGAACTCCTCACTGACAAGAAACCCAATGTGAGTTATTTCAAAGTTTTCGGTGCTAAATGCTGGATTTGAGATCCTCATCACAGTTCTAAATTTGCACCGAAAGCACATGAAGGTTTTATGCTTGGTTACGGAAAGGACTCGCACACCTACAGAGTCTTCAACATCGCTCTTCACAAGATTGTTGATACTGTAGATGTGCGGTTCGATGAAACTAATGGCTCGCAAAGAGAGCACCTACCTTCTGTGTTAGATGAACCAGCACCTGAGGAATCTATCAAGTTCAAGGCAACTGAGGATGTCATTCCTACTGAAGAAGCTGCTGAAGAATTCATTCCTGTACGCGAAGAACGTCGAGCTGATGCACCTGAAGATAATGCTGAAGACAATGGTGCTGAAGAAAATGATCAAATTCCTCGACGACAACCAGCTCATCCTCGCGTTGCAAAAGAAGTGCAAGTTGACAAGATAATCGATGACATTGAAGCGCCAGGTCCTCTCACACGCTCAAAAGCTTCACATTTATCTAACTTTTGTGGGCACTATGCCTTTGTCTCTATCACAGAGCCCACTAAGGTAGATGAAGCATTTCTGGAGCCTGAGTGGATCCAGGCCATGCAAGAAGAATTACATCAATTCGAGCTCAACAATGTCTGGGAACTGGTCAAACGTCCAGATCCTCGCAAGCATAATATCATTGGCACAAAGTGGATCTACCGCAACAAACAAGATGAAAATGGCCTTGTGGTGAGGAATAAGGCACGACTTGTAGCTCAAGGCTACACACAGGTTGAAGGAATTGATTTCGATGAAACTTTTGCACCTGTTGCTAGACTTGAGTCTATTCTCATATTACTTGCCTATGCTAACCATCACAATATCACTTTATATCAAATGGATGTGAAAAGTGCATTCCTCAATGGTAAGCTTGAGGAAGAAGTATATGTTGCTCAACCCCCAGGTTTTGAAGATCCAAAGAATCCTGACAAAGTCTTCAGACTCAACAAGGCCCTCTATGGTCTCAAACAAGCCCCACGGGTGTGGTATGATACATTGAAGGAATTCTTCGTGAAGAATGGCTTCACACCCGGTTCACTCGACCCTACTCTCTTTATTAAATCATATGATGGTGAACTGTTTGTGTGCCAAATATATGTTGATGATATTATCTTTGGCTGTACTGACCAATGTTATAGTGATGAATTTGCCTATATGATGAGTGAAGAAAATCAAATGTCTATGATGGGAGAGTTGAAATTCTTCTTAGGTCTTCAAATTCGTCAACAACACAATGGCATATTCATATCTCAGGAGAAATACCTCAAAGATGTCCTGAAGAAATTCGGCATGCAATATTGCAAAGGCGTCAAAATTCCTATGCCCACAAATGGCCATCTATGCACTGATGAAAATGGTATTGACTTCGATCACAAGGTATACCGCTCCATGATTGGTTCTCTATTGTACTTATGTGCATCTAGGCCAGATATAATGCTTAGTGTTTGCATGTGTGCCCGATTTCAAGCTACACCGAAGGAATCACACCATAAGGCTGTGAAGCATATTCTTCGATATCTAGCTCACACACCAACACTAGGATTATGGTACCCCAAGGGCTCTACTTTTGATCTCATTGGATATTCTAACTCTGACTATGCTGGTGATCGTGTGGACCGCAAGTCAACATCTGGTACTTGTCATTTCCTCGGATGATCTTTGGTCTGTTGGTCCTCGAAGAAACAGAACTGCGTATCACTGTCTACTGCAGAAGCTGAATACATTGCTGCTGGCTCGTGTTGTGCTCAATTTGCTGTGGATGAAGCAAACTCTCAAGGACTACGGCATCAACATGAAGAATGTGGCTCTCTACTGTGACAATGAGAGTGCAATCAAGATTGCTCACAACCCAGTTCAGCACTCGAAGACAAAGCACATTCAAATTCGTTATCATTTTCTTCGTGATCATGTGTTGAAGGGCGACATCTCCATCGAGCATGTGAAGACTGAAGAACAGCTAGCCGATATCTTCATTAAGCCCTTGGATGAGAAGAGATTTAGCAAGTTGCGGTGTGAGCTAAATATCTTAGAATCTTCGAATGTTCTTTGAAAAGGACACACATCCTAACACTTATGCAAAATTGATGACTTAGATGTGCAACACATGAAGAAACATTTTTCTTCAATCAATGAAGAATAACTCTCTAAGTGTGAAGAAATTAATGAAGAATTTGATTCTCAGAACCCTACGACAATTGTACGCGGTGTCTGAAATCATCATTCTTATACGGTGGGTCACGCCACCACCAAAGTTGAAAATCTTCAATTTGAGTTTTTCCTCAGTTTTTGAAAGTCTTCAGTTTTTCAAATTCTTCAACTTGTCAAAATCTTTACTATTTCCGTCATTTTTCTTCATTAGCTATATATATATATATATATATATATATATATATATATATATATATATATATATATATATATGGGTTTATGTCCTCTACAGCATTCACTTATGGCTATTTCTTCAAGTCGCTTTTTCTGCTAAGTGAATGTGATCGGACCCTTCCCCCTCTATTCTATACTCAAACCAATCTATTGACAAATTCTTCATGTGCGTTCTATTTGAAACTCGTTCAAAATCTTCACTGAGTCCTTGTCAGCTGAAGAAATTGCAAACGGAACTTTAAAACTGATCTTATCCAAACTTTCGGTTTTGCCGCTCAAACCGTTCCGCATCCCACGATGGATTTATCTATTCACCCACGATCTAACACGATCTCCACTTTTCAGTACGTGGGTGACACATTTCAGGCGAATGAGAAGGGTCAGGGGCACGTTCGTCCCAAATCTTTGGGCGAACAGTTTTTCACCGTGGCTATATATACCCCCTCTCCCCTTCCTCACTTCCTTTACTCCGCTCGATCGCTCTCTCTCTCGCTCGAGCTTCTCAAACCCTAGCACCGCCGCTACTCCATCGTCGCCGGTGAGGAAGAGCTTCACTGCCTCGACCTCGTCGCCGACGTACTCGCGCCGACCGCGGAAATCTTCACTCCGCCGCCGCCGTAGTTGTCTTCCTCCGCCGAGTTAGGGCGTGGAAGATCTGAACTGACGAACTTCCCATCTGTTCTTCTTAGTTCGTCGTGTTCTTCACTTCGGGTAATTAAAAGTTACTTTTATTACTCGCTTTGATTCTCAAACCTTCCTGAAAATCTTGAAAGGTGTTTATTCTTCAAATCTTCACACATATGAACACCTCAAACAAAATAGGCTCTTGATTCGTTTCTCTAAGCAATGATTTTCTTCAAGATTCCTCAATTGTGTGGATTCTCGATCTATACAACTCTGGAACCTAAGACAAAGATCGCTTAGTGAAATTCTTCAAGGCTCATCTGGTCAAATTCCTCAAACTAGTTCTTTTTGAAAAACCTTCTGAGAACGCATATGACCTCTCCAAATTCCTCGCAACTATACTTTGTTCACAGGTACTCATGTCCGCTGCTGAATCACTAGGTTCTCATCAACTTAACTCATTTGCAGCATTCCTCGAAGAAAAGTTGCATACTTCTTCACAGAATTCGTTTGTTCAAATTGCTCACCTGAAGAATATGGCAGAAGGAAAGAAGCCACAGAAAGGAGGAAAGAGGCCTGAGGTCATGACTGTGTTTGAAATCCCTGAGGAAATATATGCTGATTATTGCACACCTGATGAAGCCGAGTTCGGCAAAGAAAACAAAAATCAGCGCAAGGTGTGCATTCAAAGGATTGAACGGAGATGGGCAAGGGAATGGAGGGAGTACAAATATGTAACTCCAAAGTACATGAAGAAATTCGCACTCAATCCTCCATGCCCAAGAGCTCCATTGGCACCTGGTCAAGAAGCTGACGCCACCAGCATCAAGCGTGGTGAGGACTTTCCTGAAGAATGGGCCAAGCGCCAAGCCAAATTGGCAAGACAAGCCAACGAGGCAGTGAGGAAATTCAATGAGGACTCTGCTACTGCTGCTGCCACTGAGGCCTCTGTCAAGCCACGAAAATCTATGGCAAAGAAGCCCGCACACAAGCCAAGTGCTTCACCAACAGTGCCCTGACGGCCAAGTTCCTCAGCTGTGCCCTCACGGCCAATTCCTCATGCTGCTCCTGCTCCTCCCAAGTCCTCAGCTGCTCCTACAAAATCCTTAGCAGTTCCGACAAAGTCCTCAGCACCTGTGCATCTGGCCACGTGCCAAAGGACTGCTGGCTTCTCCATTGCATCTGGTGTTTCAGCAAGTTCCTCAGCTGCACCAAAGTCTTCATCTGGCCCGACTCTGCTGAAGACTAAGGCCACAGCTGGACGAGGTCCTCGGCCAAGTCCCAAGAAGAAACAGGTCGCCTTCCAAGAGCCACCTGAAGATGATGAGGCTGATGATGATGAACTTGCGGAAATCATCAGAGACCACCAAGAAAGGGCCGCTAGAGCCAAAGGCACATCTGTGCCACTGCTGTTGGATCCGAGGAAAATCCTCGATTACATTGATATCTGGCATAAGGATCCAAACACCCCTATGCCCGATTTTCATCTGACCCCTGGACAAAGTCACATGCTGACCCATTTCATCACTGAAGAGAAATGGAAGTTTGAAAAGGCAAGAGAGATCAAGAAAGCTCAATACAGAAAGGAGAAGTTCCTGAAGAAAAACGTTGTCAGAATGACACCTGAGGAACTTCTCAAGGTCCAGACTGAAATCCAAGCCCTCAGCAAAAACTTTGATGCTTACTATGCTGATTGGCAAGGAGCCAAAGTTAGATTCGTCAACCTGGCGAAGAAATTCATCAATGTTGCTGCCCCAACGCAACAAGAAATTCCTCAGGCTGGAGCCTCAGCTCGGCAGACTGAAGAACATGCCAGCACTGCTGATGAAGTTCAGGCTGCTGAAGAAAATGCTAGTTCCAGGGCTGATGATCCCATTCCAGCCGCTGAAGAAATTGCCAGGGCATCCACTAGTGGTGCGCCTGAAGAAACTGAACAAGACAGGGCAACTGCATCAGTTGCGCCTGAGGAAAACCAACCAGATTCCTCAGCTCCTCCTGTGCCAACACCAACTCCAATTCTTCCATCTGCCTCAGATGTGAAGAAAACTAAGGCTGCAGAATGAGCTGCAGTGAAGAAACGGAAAGCATCAACTGCGTCAAATTCTTCGGCTGCGAAGAAAATGAAGCCAATGACCAGCTCTTTTGAAAATCCTATTGATGCTGTTCCAATTTCCTCAATTGCATCAAAGGACCTTGTTCCTTTTGGTGAAGATTATGCGATCCCAAGCGGATCTGGTGAAGAAAATGATTCTGCTACTTCGTCAGAGCAGATTGATGAAGAAATTGAAGTGGAAGCAATCCCTTCAACCCCAATCATTTCCTCGCCTATGTCTTAGTTCACAGCTGAAGAGGCCGGTGTTGAGGAAATTTAAGAAGATGTGGATATTGGAAGCACAACGCCAGTGATGAACGATGACTTTTGGGAAAGTCAGCATCCAAAATCTCCACTCTTCACTCCAATCCAACAGATACCTCAGTCCCCTGCTCCAACTGTTCAAATGGGCTCTGAAGAAACTCATCCCACTTCAACGGTCCATGAAGAAATTCCAGCCACTAGCGCTGATGAACCTGCTGCTGCTGATCCTCAGACTGCACCTATAGAGGAACAAGAAATTCCTCAGCCTGAAGAACCTGAGATTGCGATTCCAGAGGTCGTGATGCAACTCACTGACACTCCATTGCCAAAGCCAAAGAATCCCTTCTCAACAAAGCGAAAGTTCAAGGCTGAAGACTTCTCAGCGAGCATGCATTCTTCACTGATTACAATCCATATGATTCTGCTCGCATAAGGAAGAGGCGTTTCTGGACTGCCAGTCAAGCCAATTTCTATTCCTGAGTGCTCTTCAACAAAGACAAAGTTTCGATCATGCACATATTCCTCATGTGGACATGGAGTCTCTGCCAGGCTTTGAGCCAGTCCTCAGTGTTCTTCATGACGCAGGACTTCTGAATTTCTGCACTGACATCTGTGATTGGAATGAGGAACTCATTCTTCAATTCTATGCAACGCTGCACATTACCGGAGACGCTGAAGACGTGAACTCATGGGTGTTAGACTGGATGTCTGAAAATACTCACTACAAGGCACCAGCAACTGAATTGCTTCGTGCCCTACCACTCAGTCCTCCACTTGATGGTGCTCGTTGTATCTACAACGAACCAGAACTTTCAAATCACTATATGCAAGTGCTGATGAAGCCTTTGAAGCCAGGGCAGGCCCCAAGAACCAAATTCCTCATCAAGGAATTATTGTATGTGCCTCGGGCTGTCTATCGGATTCTGACGAAGACAATGAGTCCTATCAAAGGCCACGACTCAAATGATGAAGAAGTCATTGGCATCATGAAGAATATGCTTTTCAATATCATTCATGGCGTTCCCGTCAACTTCCATGATTTCTTCATGAGGACTCTGGCGAATATTGCTATGTCACCATTTGAGCTGAAGCCTTATGCGCCTAGGATAATGAGATTCATCAGGACAAGGTCTTCACTCAATTACAAGGCTGATACTCTGAACCACTGCGGCTACTTGCCCCCGATTGAAGTCCTCAAACGGACATTTACCTCAGCTGATGACAAGGGCAAGGCAACTGCTGTGATCGATAAAGGCATTCGTCCATTGGATGGACAGTTTTGCAAAGCTGCATCCTACTCCACCAATGATGACTCTGCGACACATGACTCTGCCGCAAATACCTCAGTCAAGCAAAGTCCTCAAGCCACAGCACCCAGGGTGATGACTGATCGTGAGTTACTCCTCAGTCTTCATCAGAAGGTTGATCGCAATCATAATTGGGTCAAGTGTCAGTTTGGTTCAATTCTTCACAACATGACCTCTACACACAATGCAGTGAAGAAAAACCACTACTACCTCCATGAAACCTTCAAACGCACCTGGGCTGTTCTTTCTAATGTCTACAGCGCGGAAGAGCTGACGACAATGGGTCTCAAGGAAGAATTTGACTGGTCTGCACCTCCTCCGAAGAAATACAAGAAGGTCAAAGTTCCTTCCTTGGTGGCCAGCTCCTATTCTTCATCGCACGACACTGATGAAAATGAAGACTTGGACGACACTGCGGCAGGCCCTACAACCGACCACGACAACGCTGGCGCTTCTTCTTCAACTTGAAATTCTTCAGGGCCGTTAGTCCTCAGTTTTGATCCTTTTGGTCATTCGATGACAAAGGGGGAGAAATTTGAGTTAGTCTTCAAGCGGGTCTATTTTAATGCCCATATACAACGCATTTTTTTGTTAAGTTACAACTCTCGTTCTTCTGAAACTTTTATTGGATTGAGTTGTAATCTTAAACCCGATGGTGCTCTGATACTTTTGATGCACTGAGCTTTGATTCTCTTGAGCTCTGATACTCTTGATGCGTTATTTTGCATGCCTATTCCTCATTAATGTTATTGCATGCATGCTGAATTTCATCAAGCACCATATGTCAAATGCGTGTATGAATTACGAGATATAGGGGGAGATCTCCATGATTCAACTCTTCAAATGTGCATTGCCTCAAAAGCAAATTCCTCACTATGCACATCTTCAGGGGGAGTTCTTCTATATCTTGCAATCAAATTCCTCAATATCATTATTTACACTTCATATGTTTATCCCCGTTGAAAACTTAACCTATATTGTCATCAATCACCAAAAGGGGGGAGATTGTAAGTCCATCTAGTGCCCCTTAGTGATTTTGGTGTATTGAAGACTTATAGGTTAAGGGACTAATGTGTTTGTGAGTGTACACAGGTCTATAAGTCTGTGAGGAGTTTGATATTTACAGTGAAAGTCGACCCCTAAAAATGAAGTTCTTTGACTGAAGACTTTGATATTCTGAAGACTTTCAGAAGACTTTGAAAGTGAAGAAATTGGTGTGACCTTGAAGACTTGGTATTCATTTGAGGAACATGAAGCGTGAAGACTTTTGTTTTCGTAGTTTCGTTTTCTCTTTCTTGAGTCATAGGAAACACCGTACTGTTAAAGGGGGTCGAGGAAATACTAAGGAAAATTTTCCATGTGATGCTCAACTCAAAATTCTACACCTACCAATCCCTTCGAGTGAAGCCTTTGGAAATCTCATACAGTTCAATCTATTTCTTTAGTGATAGAGACGAAGTTCTTCTGGTCGCTGAGGAATTTGTTCTGACTGAGGAGTTAGGAATTTGCTAGTGCGGATTGTCTACACAGCGAGGAACATGATAGCCCTGAGGAATTTGAGATTCAAATTTCCTACTGTTGCTATGATGCGCGCCAGCTGTCCCAAAATATGTTATCCACCTAACGGTCATATCATTGAAGGGCATTTATGTCTTATCATGTCAGACTGCTCCCTAGGCTATAAATAGCCGCCCCCCTACAACCACTAGCTGGTTGGCTGCTCCGAGAGAACTTGACACTTGTCATTTGAAAGCAACCCATCCTCCGAGGACTTTGAGCGAAAATCATCGAGTGAGGAAAAACCCAAAAACCAAACCCCTACAAACCCAAAGTGATTGAGCATCACTGAAGAGATTGATCCTGCGTGGATCCGACGCTTGTTACCTTCGAAGACTGTGCTTCTTCCAGACGGTTAGGCGTCATGGTCTAGAGCATCCAAGAGGAATTGTGGATCGCCGAGTGACCAAGTCTGTGAAGGTTTGGAAGTCGCCTGAAGACTTACCACGAGTGATTGGACGAGGTCTGTGTGACCTTAGTTCAAGGAGAATACGGTGAGGACTTGGTGTCCTGAGCTGCGTGCTCAGCGACTGGGTGTCCGGGACTGTGTGTCCTCGAGTTTAAATACTCAGCTGCTCCAACCAGACGTACAACTGAGACAGCAGTTGGAACTGGTCTACCAAATCAATGTCTTCACCAACCTAACTGGTTCTATTTCCTCAACCCTTTCATTTCCTCATTACTGTGTTGAGTGTTCATTCATATCTGTGTTTGAAGACTTTGACTGAAGACTTTGTCAATTTCCTCAGTTCAATTTCTTCAGTCTGTTTGTCTTCATCTTGTGCTATCCTGTGTTTACGCTTTCTGTACTCTTTGATTGTCTTCATTTCATCATGATGACCATGCCCGCATTCTCTTATGCTTACTTCTGAGTACTTATTCCGCTGCAAGTAGTTCTTCGCTAAGGAATTTCCTCACCGGCAAATTCCTCAGTAAAGAATTCATAAAAATCGCCTATTCACCCCCCTCTAGTCGATATAACGCACTTTCAGTGGCGGACAACCTTTCGGAATCCTCTGTCGGAGGAGCATCCGACACACGCCTTGTGCTCGCCTCAGCCTCCGGACCTGGCTTTGAAGCCTGGCCGGTGAAGGTTCGATTGGCAACCTCTCCGGACTCAGTACGCGAGCGCTCTTTTTCTTGAAAAGAGCACCTGCGTTAGTACGCTTTCCAGGAATCAATCCTGGGAGTATGGTGACACGCCATACCGTTGCGGCGGAGTTTTGACCCTGACCGCACTTCTTTTTAGTCTGCGGGGCCGCACTGCCCTTTGTTGGCCAGCCACCGCGGGCTCGGCCTCCTGCCTCGAAGGTACCCCCTGCGAAACACCATTGGTGTACGGTGATCAAAAAAAAATATGCATGGGTGGGTCATTATCAGGATTTTGGGACCTCGGTCTTAGTTACCTGTGAGGCTGGAAGTATTCCGGGGTAATCGGCCGTAATGGCAACCAAAGCATTGTCAATGCTAAGTTGGTAGAACACCCCGTCGATCAACTCCACCATTATATCCGGATCCTCTTCGGAGGTCGGATCGAGGGACCGTTCCGGATCCTCGGGTTGTGGGGGTGGGCTGTGTATCTTCTCCATAGTCCGGCGCAGTTCCTGCGCAAAAACCATGAAATGAGATATTTGACCACGGGAATATGGATCGGACAGGTCACAAAGATGTTTGCTTACCCAGCTTCGAGGATTATTCGAAGAAAAATCCTTCAGTGGATTGACGCGGAGGAAATCATCTTCCTCCTCCTTGTACATAGCAGACAAGATCTTCACCAGTTCGGTGACCGATCCCGACCCTTTGCGGCCATGGCGGGTGGCATCGTCCTCCCCGTTGAAGTCCCACATGGGGTGGCCCCTATATTGGAGCGGCTGCACCCCCCTCATAATGCAAATTGCCATGACTACAATCATGGTTAATCCGGCATGAGCCAGTAACCTTATTCGGCTCATCAAATAGAGGACGTCCTTGTCATCTTCCCTCCGGGGGCTTCGAGGGCGCCAGCTTAGGTGCTTCTTCAGAGGAGCATTGCTAAACTCCGGAAGGGCGATCCGAACAGGATCTGGTAGCGGGACGTCCTCCATATAAAACCATTCCGAGGGCCAGTCTTCGGACGCCTTCTTTGGGGTTCCGGATAGGTATCCGGTCCCGGCGATGTGCCATAGCTCGGCTCCGCCCACTTGATATATTGACCCCTCATGAGAACGGTGTACTAGGCAGAATAATCTCTTCCACAGCCCGAAATAAGCCTCGACGCCCAAGAACAGCTCGCAGAGGGCCACGAAGCCCGCAATGTGCAAAATGGAGGCAGGCATAAGGTGGTGCAACTGGAGGCTGTAGAACTCCAAGAGCCCTCGGAGAAACGGATGGATTGGAAATCCGAGTCCTCTTACTAAATAAGAGATGAAGCACACCCGCTCTCCTTTAGAGGGATCGGGGACACTCTCCGCTTGCTTTCCGCCCTTGTAGGTGGCGAGTCCGGCTCGAACCGGAACCATGAAGGCCGGGGAAAGAAATCCCTTGGTTTGAAGTATAACTAGCTCGCAATGCGGGACTGAGCATCTCTCCCAATTTCCAGGCGGAGGGCTAGGAGCGCGAGAGGAGGGGCCGCATCGACTGTCCATGATGGGATGGGCTTTGGTCAGGGGCGCTCCGATGAAAGCTCGCAAAGGAGGGATGATGTGACTCAGATCTAGATCCTCGCCCCTTTTATAGGCAGCTCATTTGCGCAGCTAAGGGGGTAATTGTAAAAATACCCTGGCCTTTTGCATTCATTCAAACACGTGGAAGATGGCCATTATTGGGCGCAGAAGCCAAGGAGCGCCGCATTTATCAGAAGCCGGACACTGTTCGACAGGTATATGGGATTTGGAGAAGAACCCGCCTCGCAATGCCGAAGACAATCAACGCGCCGGACTCGTCGTCATTGAAGCCTGGTTCGGGGGCTACTGAGGGAGTCCCGGATTAGGGGGTGTCCGGATAGCCAAACTACCACCATGGGCCGGACTCCTAGACTATGAAGATACAAGATTGAAGACTTCGTCCCGTGTCCGGATGGGACTTTCCTTGGCGTGGAAGGCAAGCTTGGCGATACGGATATGTAAATCTCCTACCATTGTAACCGACTCTGTGTAACCCTAACCTATCCGGTGTCTATATAAACCGGAGGGTTTTAGTCCGTAGGACAACAACAACAATCATACCATAGGCTAGCTTATAGGGTTTAGCCTCCTTGATCTCGTGGTAGATCTACTCTTGTACTACCCATATCATCAATATTAATCAAGCAGGAGTAGGGTATTACCTCCATCGAGAGGGCCCGAACCTGGGTAAAAACATCGTGTCCCTTGTCTCCTGTTACCATCCACCTAGACGCACAGTTCGGGACCCCCTACCCGAGATCCGCCGGTTTTGACACCGACAGGGGCCGCCATCCCGCCCCAACCCGCCGAGCAGGGCTGCCGGGCCGAAGCCGGAGCACCCCACTGCAGCCGCAACACCGCCGGGAGGAGCCGCGTCAAGCAGCCAGGAGCCACCGTCTGCATCCCCACTCGCCGGATCCACGCGCCAGGAGCCGCCAGAGCGCCGCCAATCGCCAAGCCGTCCTCGCCAGATCCCGTCGAGGTGCATCAAGGCCGCACCCGACGCACGCGCCGCCATGCCCCTCGCCGCGCCAGCACCACCTGGCCGCGCCCGCCCGCGCACCGCGCGCCGCCACCCCG
>NC_057810.1:387081-484552 GCF_018294505.1 Triticum aestivum
CCACCCCGCGCTGCCTCGCCGCGCCGCCCCGACCGCCAGCGCGCCCGAGCTCCCTCTGGAGCGGCCGGCCCGCGCCGCACCATCTCGAGCGGGAGGAGGAAAAGGAACCCCGCCGCCGCCGAGCTGCGCGGGCTTCGCCCGGCGACTCCTGCCAGCGACGGCGAGGGGGGAGGGGGCGGCGGGGTGTGGCTAGTGGCGGCGGCTAGGGTTCGCTCCTGGCCGCTCACGGGAGCGACCGAGGAGCTCTGCTAAGACATATATTTTTCCAAGTAAATCAATTTGTCGGAAAGGGAAACAGAAAATCACTGAGAATTAAGCATTCATGCAGAGAACAGCAAGGGGGCACGGCAATCCATATAACTATTTAGCATTGACTCGCATCAGTTGCTTCATAGCAACTAACACCGGTCAGTAAAAAGTAGTACCGGTCAGTAAAATATATTAATTAAGATTTGCAAATAATAACAATTGTTATTTTTACTTTGAATCACATCCTAGAAGAGTTCATTGAAGGTGTTGTTTCATAACAATGTACACCACTGACTCTGTTCCAAAAAATCCTAATGTGCACATACGATTGAGCTGATCCGTTGGATTCATGCTAAAAAATAATTGTTAGCATAGAGCTGTCCAGATCACATCAATTGTTTACATGCAGAAAAAAAAACAGAACAACTGCAGAAAAAAAAAAGAAAGGCAAATCAGATATCCCGTCATTGGTTGAGCTGATCCGATGGATTCATGCTAAAAAATAATGGTTGCTCTGTTTGTAATCAGATATCCAGTGTACTTTAGATACAGTTGCTTCTAACATGAACTTGCAAACTTGATCCGCAAGCAGAGTTGGATGTCTGCAGGCAGCAGCATCCTTTATGTTGGGAAGGGTACAGAAGGGCACAAGCATTATCTTTAGTAGGGCTTTGCAATAGAAATTGCACTGGAAATCATCATACGCCACACAGCTGTTACATTCCTTTAGCGTCGACAACAAGCAGGTTGTCTAGGGTGCGTGTCAGGGGCACCTTTAACACTAGTAATACATGCACATTCCTTTGCAGCAGTGAACATTTTTAAATTCATGAGTATGTTATTTATCCTTAACATATTTTATGAAATTGATGAACACACTTTATGATTCAATAAACATGTTCTTAAATTCATGTTTTTTAAATTCTTGAATACTTTTCAAATCATGATCATGTATTTAAAATGCAGTGACACTATTTAGACTTATGAGTGCTTTTAAGATTTGAACAAAAACAATTCTCATGAACACGTTTAAAATACTTTTGAAAAATAAGCATTTTTTTAATTTTAGAAAATAAATTTGAATTTTCCAGAAAAAGAGAGAGGTGCATACACAGTCAAATGTTCTATATATTTACTCAAAGCACGACCCTGCAAAAATTGCTGCTTGTACATACGTGCTAACAAGATGATACCTCTCGCGTTGCTGTGGAAATTAGACAAAATATCTATGAGGAGACGGACTGAAACAATGACGGACGACGACATTTGAGGTTCATTCCCTGTGAATAATTCAGTATCCTGTGGTTTTCACCCAAGTGTTTTGTTAGATAATCACGAGAAATAAACGAGACAGAGAGACACGGATTTTTACGTGGAAACCCTTGCGGGAGAAAACCACGAACGCACGAAGGTGCAATCACTATGATGGAGGAGTATTACAAGCACGAGACGACAGACCGTCTGATATGCGACTACGTGGGGTATATATGAGGGCAATACATGAGAGTCCTGGGAGGACAAGTAAACGAGTTGTACTCGTACGCGTTGGTACCAACGCAAAGGCCCACACAGTATGTACTACGTCTAGTCCAATACGGTACTAGAATTTGGATCACAATTTAACAGTCTCCACCTTGAGCCAAATTCCCTCCAGTAGTCAAAGAAAGTGAATAACTCCATCCAAATCAGCATAAACACCTTGTGCGTCAAAGTCCATAGGACTAGTGAGAAATACCCACTAAGCCTGAGCAAAGTTCAAACTTATTGGTCGGAACTGGCTTTGTCATCATATCAGCAGGATTATCATGACTACTTATCTTGCATACCTTCAAATTGCCTTCAGCAACAACATCTCGAATATAATGGAATTTGACATCAATGTGCTTTGTCCTCTCATAATACATTGGATTCTTTGTAAGATATATGGCACTTTGACTGTCAGAAAATATGGTAGGGCAAGATGAATCTCCACAAAGCTCAGTGTATAAACCTCTCAACTAGATAGCTTCTTTGCATGCCTCAGAAATAGCCATATACTCGACATCAGTAGAGGAACAATGCCACAATAGACTGCAAAGTTGCTCTCCAACTCACAACACAACCACCAATGGTGAAAACATAACCTGCGAGTGATCTTCTCTTATCCAAATCACTAGCAAAGTCAGAATCAACAAAACCAACAAGTCCATCTCCAGTTTTCCCAAACTATAAATAAGCATTAGAAGTACCTCGCATGTATCTGAAAATCCACTGAACTGCTTTCCAATGCTCTTTTCCAGGATTAGCCATGTATCTACTTACAACACTCAAAGCATGAGATAAACCGGACGAGAACAGACCATGGCATACATAAGTGAACCAACTGCACTCAAATAGGGAACTCTAGACATGTACTCAATATCTGCATCCGACTTAGGACATAAAGCTGATAATAATTTGAAGTGTGCAGCTAACGGTGTACTCACCGGCTTGGCATTATGCATATTAAAACGATGAAGAACTTTATCAATATATCCTTTCTGACTTAGATATACTTTTCCAGATGGTCTATCTCTGGATATTTCCATGCCAAGTATTTTTTTTGCTGCACCCAAATCCTTCATCTCAAATTCATTACTCAATTGCTTCTTTAGTTCATTAATCTCTGACATACTCTTTGCAGCAATAAGCATATCATCAACATAAAGGAGCAAATAAATAGTTGAACCTTTGACAGTTTTCAAATAAACACAACTATCATAATTAGATCTTTTGTAACCTTGAGAGAGCATAAAGGTGTCAAATCTCTTGTACCACTGTCTAGGGGATTGCTTCAATCCATAAAGAGATTTCTTTAACTTACAGACAAGCTTTTCCTTTCCAGGAATAACAAAATCTTCAGGTTGTTCCATATAAATATCCTCTTCTAATTCTCCATGTAAGAATGCAGTTTTAACATCCAATTGTTCAAGCTCAAGATCATGCATGGCTTCACAACATGAGAGAAGACTTTGTTATAGTCAATACCTAGAATCTGGCTATAACATTTAGAAACTAACATTGCTTTATATCTTGTCTCATCATTAGGAGAAACACCTTCTTTCATCTTGAAAACCCACTTGTAACGAATAGGTTTCTTATCTCTAGGTAATTTTACTAAATCCCAAGTGCCATTCTTTTCAAGTGATTCCATCTCATCATGCATAGCGGTCATCCACTTATTACTGTCACCAGAAATAATAGCCTCCGAATATGAAGAAGGCTCATCATTACCTTCAATTTCTTCTGCATCATATAAAGCAAAAGAAACAATATTGCACTCTTCACTTAACCTGTCAAGTTTATTAATACCCCGCCTAACTCTGTCACGTGCAAGATTCCAACTGGGCGGAACAATAGGCTGATTTAGAGTGGGAGTGATATGATCATCATTAACGACAGGTTCATCATGTGCATCAACAATTTCATTACCAGATGTATCACCTGAATCAATAACATGCTCCACCTGAACAGTAGGCTCCTGAACAATAGGCTGATGTTCACTCTCAACGGGAACATTAGTAGATGAAACATCATGTAACATAGCAGATTCATTAAAGATAACATTTCTGCTAATAACCATCTTCTGGGTTTCAGGATTCCACAATTTAAAACCTTTAACACCAGACTTATAACCAAGAAAGATGCACTTAACAGCCCTAGGCTCCAATTTTCCATTATCAACATGAGCATAAGCAGTGCAACCAAAAACTCTCAACTGTGAATAATCAGCAGGTGAACCAGACCATACCTCAATTGGAGTTTTCTTATTAAGAGCAATAGATGGTGAACGATTAATGAGATAACAAGCAGATGAAGCGGCCTCAGCCCAAAAACGCCTATGCAAACCTGCATTGGACAACATGCAACGGGCTCTGGAAATAATGGTCCTGTTCATACGCTCAGCAACACCGTTTTATTGAGTATAGGGAATAGTGTAATGTCTGACAATGCCTTCGGACTTGCAATAATTTTTAAATTGCTTAAAACAAAATTCCATACCATTATCAGTGCGAAGTATTTTTACCTTCCTTTCAGTTTGTCTTTCAACCATAATCTTCCACTCCTTAAAAGCTGAGAATGCTTCATATTTATGCTTCAAGAAATAAGGCCAAACTTTTCTCGAATAATCAACCACAATAGTCAGCATGTAAGTAGCACCACCTAGTGACTTCTTGCGAGATGGTCCCCATAAATCAGAATGCACATAATCAAGAATACCTTCAGTTGTATGAGTCGAAGTGTTGAACTTCACCCTCTTGTGCTTGCCGAAGATACAATGCTCACAAAATTTCAATTACCAGGTTCATATCCATCAAGAAGACCTCTCTTATTTAACTCTGCTAAACCAAGTTCACTCATATGTCCAAGACGCATATGCCAAAGGTTAGCAGCATCACAATCAGAATTCTTTGAAATAACTGGAGTAGCGTTACCTGAAACAGTAGAACCTTGAAGGTAGTAAAGACCATTGGTCGAACTAAAATCAACTTTCATCACAATAAGGGAACCTTTGGTGACTTTCAAAACACTATCTCCGCCTGAATACTTGTACCCCTTTGCATCAAGGGCACTCATAGAAATAAGATTTCTCTTCATCTTCGGAATATACTGAACATATGTCAAAGTTCTGATTATGCCATCAAACATCTTGATTCGAATAGAACCTATGCCTTCAATCTTGCATGGTGAATTATCAAAACCCAAAACGGAACCAGCAGAAGTAGTGGAATCAAAAGTATTAAACCAATCTCTATGTGGACACATATGAAAAGTGCATGAAGTGTCAAGTACCCACTCATCATTGGTCTCAGCACATCCAGCAATAACGACAAGAGCATCGTCGGAATTATCATCACGAGCAACGTTAGCAGAATTTTCACCTTGTTTGTTACCTTTCCTCTTTTCCTTGTTCTGCAACTTGAAACACTCTGAGATGTCATGCCCATCTCTCTTGCAATATCTGCAATACTTCTTATCTCTGGATTGCGACCGGCCCCTGTAGCCGTTTTTACTTTTGCCTCTGTTTTCATTATTGGAGGTCTTCTCCTTTGTCCTGCCACGAACAGATAATCCCTCGGCTTGGTATGAACTCGAACCATCATGAGGCACCATTAATTTCATCTTCTCCTTAGAGTTCAAAGCTTCATAAACTTCATTAAGTGTGAGAGTATCACGACTGTATAATATGGTGTCTCTAAAATTGGTATAAGAACTTGGCAGTGAACAAAAGTAACATTAAAGCAGTATCTTCCTCTTCATACTTAACCTCCATTGCAGCTAGATCAGATATGATCTTTTTAGATTCTGAAATATGATTCAAAACATTACCTCCCTCAGGTAACCTGTGCAGGAATAATTTTTGCTTCAGATGCATCTTGCTGGTGAGATCTTTAGTCATGCAAATCCCTTCTAGCTTTAATCATAGAGCGGCGGCAGTTTTCTCGCTCAAAACTTCCTGCAAAATATTATTATGCAAATGGAGTTGAATTTGTGACAAAGCCTTACAATCAATTCTTTTCTCCTCATCAATCCAATCTTGAATCCGGTTCTTCCCAAAACTATCCAGTGCTTCATCATAGTCGGACTGTGCCAACAACTCCCGCATCTTGACTTGCCATAGGGTAAACCTTGTGTCACGATCCAGCAGCGGAAGATCGTACTTCATGGATACCATGAGTAGATTAAATCTGTGTACACAAAGTAGTACAAGCCGGTAGAAAAATTCTTGACTGAATTTAATATGCGGATCAAACGAACTGGAAGAATAGCACCTGAATATTGTACGGAAATAGACGAAAAATCAAACTGTAGCAACCGAAGACCAAAAAAATCTGATGTCTACTCAATTAGTACTAGCACGTAGTAGTGCAAGTACTAGCCTTCACGCCAAAAGTAGCAGCGGCAGCGATTGCCTTCGGGACTTGAAGCTGTACGTGGACGGAAGAGTGGCCGAGCTTCTGGCTGGTAGCGGTGTACGGCGGCTGTAGCAGCGGCAGACCATGCACACGTGACGACCGTATAGTATGCAAGGACTGCGGCAGCTTTGAGGGATTTCCACGCGTTGGAAATCAAGTCGGTCTCGGCGGATTAACAAAGCGATCGGATTAATCGCAATACGGCGGCGGCCGAACAGACCGCAACCCTAATCCCTCTCGATCTCAAATCTCGTATCCGTAAACTTGGCTTACTTGGCTCTGTATACCACTTATTAGATAATCACGAGAAATAAACAAGACAGAAAGACACGGATTTTTACATGGAAACCCTTGCGGGAGAAAGCCACAGACGCACGAAGGCGCAATCACTATGATGGAGGAGTATTACAAGCACGAGACGACAGACCGTCTGATGTGCGACTACGTGAGGTATATATGAGGGCAATACATGAGAGTCCTTGAAGGACAAGTAAACGAGTTGTACTCGTACGCGTCGGTACCAACGCAAAGGCCCACACCATATGTACTACGTCTAGTCCAATACGGTACTAGAATTTGGATCATAATTTAACATGTTTGACTGAGTCGCAACTGCGTTTTGTATACCACGATGGTATACAAAACTCTTTGGTGACCAACGTGTGGTCGACATTCTCCATGGAAAACTCTTCATGATTTTGATGGTCATTGCCAAATTGCATGCCGTGTTACTGCTGGTTGAATTAATAGTGACGCATCTGGAGAAGGCCACATCATTTTTTGGAAAATGAAAAAATAGCAATGTAGACGTTGCTTGAATATTAGCACGCAGCAGTTGCAGCACGCACACGGCAAGTAAGCATGCACGACCGACCGTATACGTTACCATACCATACTGTATACGGCCATCCCACTTAAACTTGTACTCTGGCAATTTTAAACTAAAACTAGGACTTATAGCAAAAAAGAAAAAAAAAACTAGAACTAAGGCAGTGGTAGAAGATGTTCATTTTTAAATTGTAGCAATTGATATGACATTTCATGGTAGACACGCACTGTCTGGGTGGAAATAATGGGTGTAAGTAAAAAAAATTGGTATCAATTTTTTTTTGGAAATAATGGGTGACATTTCGTTGTTGCAATTTTTTTCCTGGTAGGCAAGCACTATCCGGTGGAAATAATCACAGGTAGAAAATCCTTCTTTTTGGCAAAGAGGTAGAAAATACTTTTCTAGCGAGTCAAGTCGGCAGTCTTGCAGATTTTTCACTTGACATCGACTCTGCCTTTTTATGTGGCCGTAGGCGAGTCATGTTAGCGTTAGCAATGACCATCACATCTTATTGGAATACTGGCCCTGGAATTTCCTAGCTACATTTACTATCTTGATTGACACTACAGACGACTCGTACCCTTTATACAGTCTACAAATTGCGCCAAACCAAACACCGAACCCCCATCACCAGCACCAACACCACACAGACCAGCCTACGCGCAGCTCAACGATGAGCAAGATACTCATCGCCATGTCTTTTGTGCTGATGTTCTCGGCATCTACGCCGCAAGCATCAGCCGCAGTCCTTGGAGCCGCCGGAGGGATCCTGCGGGTCCCTTCTAGTGACTCCTTGGCTCACTGCATCCCAAGGTGCGGGGACGTCGACATCCCCTATCCCTTCGGTATAGGGCCCGGCTGCTTCCGTCAAGGCTTCGATCTCACCTGCAACCACTCCACCTACAATCCCAGGCTCTTTTTAGGCAGCAGCACTATCCAGGTCACTGACATTGACATATACTCCGGCGTAGTATGGACCCCTATAATCTACAACCTTACAACGAGTCTAGGTACAAATACATACGACATCATATGGAAGGCCCCTGCTAAAGGTATTACTCTCACTAGAGATAATACTTTGTACGTAGCTGGTTGTGATTTGGACGTCACCTTGTTCAAGTATGGTACAAGAAACATGGTTGGTTCTTGTATGACTAGATGCGCCGGCAGGAAGGCACCGACTGGAGGGCCTTGTAATGGAAAGGGCTGCTGCCTCATCCGGTTTGCAAGTGACCTGCCAGGCTTTCACGCAAATCTTGTCAGCACTAATACTACTGCAACACAATCAGATTGGTTCCACCCTGGCATCATGGCTTTAGTGTCAAATTATCCAGATTATTACATAGATGATGTTGGAGCCGATCTTTTCTCTAGTTGGACAAATGAGATCCAGGCGGAGCTTAGAGTTGCCATCATGGACCAACCAAGCTGTGTAAGTGCACAACTGAAGAGGGAAAGCTATGCCTGTAGCAACCGTAGCAGTTGTCGGAATTCCTCATTCGGTGGTTACCAATGTGTCTGCCCTTCTTATAACGGAGACAACCCTTACATGTTACATGGATGCATGCAAGGTACTTCCGGCCCTACTTTTCCCCCAAAATGAGTTAAAATTGCCTTTTATTTAGCCTTCATCCTCTTGTTCTTACTTTTTGTGTGTATCTACCATGGAGCAGATTATAACCCCAAGCCCAAAGAAGACTGTCCCGCATCATGTGGTCGCATTACTGTTCCCTTCCCCTTTGGTCTTGAAGAAGGGTGTTATGCAAACGAAAGATTTCGTCTTAATTGTACATCTGGTGATCTCATATTTTCTCTCTCAATTGCACAATATCTTGTGACTGATATATCCGTGGAAGATGGGACTTTGATTGTTAACAACATGGTGAATGGAAGTAATGCTGAAGAGGTAGTAATTATGAAGACTCAGAGTGCTGGACATTCATTGCATTTGGGCCCCCCTGTGGAAGATCTATTTGATTTCTCTATGGAATACAACATTGTTATGAACTGGGCGGTTACCAATTTAACATGTCAAACAGCTATGCAGAAGGATATTTATGCATGCCGCAGTTCCCACAGCTATTGCCTAAATGTCACCCATGGGGAAATATTTATGGGATACCGTTGCAAGTGTTCTTTAGGCTATCAAGGAAATCCGTACATCAAAGATGGCTGCAAAGGTCTGATCCTCCTCATCACCCTTAATTGTGCGCTAATGTTGCTCTCGCACATACAAATATTTAGAAAATCTATTTATCTATCAATTATATATGAAAAGAACAATTACGAGATCACTAGAAATTCTCAAAAAAAGAAACTTATCTACTCTTCTATCTGGTGGACCATCCCTTTATTAGTAGATCACAACCGTTACGTCCACATAACTGTACTTGAACAGATAGTATCCATTAGATCTACATAATCGTACATTAACAGCTCACATCCGCTAGATCTTTACAGTCGTACCTAAAGAAATCACATCCATTAAATCTTCATAGTTGTAAATAAACATATCATATCAGAACTTTATATAAACATATCATAATCGCATCCATCAACTAAACCGGCCGCATCCGTTATAGATATGAATAACTATGCCTTATCAAATCAAATCCATTAGATCTACATAGTCATACCTAAACGAATCACGTATATTGGATCTTCATAACTGTATCTAAACATATCATAATCAGTTGATCTTCATATGTCAAAAAGTCATAGCTGATAGATCAGCATGATTACATTTATACAGATCTCATGCAATTTATTTAGAATGAACGTGTTAATTATTTGTTGACCCATAAATTAGAAGATGATATATCATCTCCCCTGATTTGGAGGTTGACTTCGGTGGTGAGATACAAATTATGGATGACGACTTGACACAGAGGGATGGTTGTGCAGTGGCAATGATCAATCGTATGTAACTGTCAGGATCATATTAAAGTGGTGGTGGCAACACATAAGTGACTATAAAATATTATTTATGAATACATAATTGTACCCCCAGACAGAGTTTTTGTCCTCCCCTGGTCGCGCCACCACTACTTACTCCTCCCCAGACCACGCCACCGCCGAAGGACGCTGTCGGTCGAAGCCTGAGCGGCCGACGGCGACGGCAGGTCGCCTTCCCGCGGCAGCCTCCGGTCTGTAGGGAAGCAGCTCCGGGCGGTGCGTTGGCACACGGCCGGGGTCCCGGGGACCTGCAGCAGTTCTTGGCGTCCTTGTGTGAGACGCAACATCCGTCTCCAGCGGCATGGCAATGAGGCTGTGTCAGGGGCGTGAGGCATGTGCGATGTGATGACCTGATCCGTCTGCTTGTGTGGCCGCTAGGCTGCTGTTAGGAATTGGGCGCTGACCATATATAGGGTGTCTCGGTGGAGTTAGGCCAGGGACTATGGGTGTTGCGACCATGCGTGATGCGGAGCCATGGTTCTTGGCTGCAGGAAAATTCTGCTTTTCGTGATTGAGATCCGGCCATGTCGGCCCCTAGGTCAATGGGCCTGGATAGTACTATCTCCAGCGAGGTGTCAATCGATGGTGATGTGCTGCTCCGTACGTGTTGGTCTGTATACTGACCACTCTAGTTTGGTGCGGCAGCCTCTCTATGGATTGCGATGGCCACCAAAAGATCTTCACGGGGATTTCTCTCTTCAGATCCGGCGGTTGTCTTTGACTCTGAGATGCAATATATGGACAACGACTTGACGCATAGGGTAAGATTATGCAATGGTGGCGACCGGTTCAATAGCCCATCACACGTAGCCGTTTGGATCGCGGAAAAGTGGTGGCGGCCGATAGTGGTGCTTTACAAGTACCAAGTCTTGAACTCCGGGGTTAAAACCTAGGTCTGAGACGAGTTGGTCATACATGCCAATGGTGATTCTTTGTGTTGTTACTTTGTTGAATGCATTGCTCAGATAAGCTCAGACTACTTCCTTAGGGTAGAAAACCTAGAATCTGACCTTTGATGCTTGAATCCAGTTACTTCGGTGTAGAGTGATTATTTCTTTCTGTAGAGGTTGTTGTTGAAGAATCTCATTGTCATTATGGTGTCAAGAGATGGTTGGTATGGATACGGTTCTTGTATTTTTTCAGTTGCAGATTTGTTTGATTTGATGTTTTTGTTCCTATTTTAGTTATAGTTTGGGTATTATATGACTTTGCTATTTTCCAGTGGGTTTTTGTGCGTTTACGTTGGTTTTGGCCATGTGCATCCTAACTATGCAGTGGCCAGGTGTGTTTTTATCCACTAGAAAATCCATTCTTTGTCGAAACAAAAAAGCATATCTATAGACAATATAAAGGTCAAAGATAGACCTTTAGAATTGTATCAACGTCTAAAATGTAATGTATTATGCAATTAAGTGGTAAATATAAGTAAAAAATCTACATGAGATAAAATAAATAACTAGCCACCTTGCTAGTTTCTGAAAGCATCACGCAAACCTAAAGGAGTTTCAACTGAAACTTGAAGATCATACGAAATTGATCTGGCAAAGTTTTAGCATGCAGTAATATATTCGCCACCCATATATAACCAACGAGAGTTTTCTACAGATATCGATGAGTGTGCAGGATCAACCTACTGCAATGGGACATGTCAAAATTTTATTGGAAGCTACAAATGCACGAGTTGCCCTCATAGAAAAGAGTTTGATCCAATAAAACGGCAGTGTGTTACATCAGCCAAGCAACACAGTCTTCTTTTGGGTAAGTCGTAGGTAGTGATATATTCTTTTGCAGTTAAAATTAATCAAATGCAGACTGACTCAAAGAGCGATGATTAAATGTAGGCATCGCAATTGGAACTGGATGTGGTCTTGGCTCCATAATTATTGCAGCCTGTGTAGTTAGATTCACCAACAAGTGGAAGAAAGGCATCCGGAAGAGAATCCGACGAGCACACTTCAAGAAAAATCAAGGTCTTCTTTTGGAGCAGCTTATCTCAGATGAAAACGCCACAAATAAAACAAAGATATTCTCCTTGGAGGATCTACAGAAGGCAACCAACAACTTCGATACCACTCGTGTTCTTGGTCGTGGAGGACACGGTACAGTTTATAAAGGGATTCTATCTGACCAACGGGTGGTGGCTATTAAAAAATCCAAAATTGTGGAGCAAACTGAGATAGACCAGTTTATCAATGAGGTTGCTATCTTGTCTCAAATCATTCATCGAAATGTGGTAAAGCTCTTCGGTTGTTGCCTTGAATCTGAGGTGCCTTTGCTTGTGTACGAGTTCATATCTAATGGCACACTGCATGACCTACTTCACATTGATGTTGGTGTTAAATGCTTGCTGTCTTGGGATGATCGCATTAGGATTGCAGTAGAAGCGGCTGGCGCACTTGCTTATCTGCACTCGGCTGCTGCAATACCAATTTTCCATAGAGACGTGAAATCTTCTAATATTCTATTGGACAGCAGCTTTGCCACAAAGGTTTCTGAATTTGGTGCTTCAAGGTCTCTTTCACTCGATGAGACACATGTGGTGACTATTGTCCAAGGAACCTTTGGTTACCTAGATCCAGAGTATTACCATACTGGGCAGTTGACGGAAAAGAGTGATGTGTATAATTTTGGAGTAATACTTGTGGAACTTTTGACAAGAAAAAAGCCAATTTTTATCAATGATATAGGTGCAAAACAGAACTTGGCCCATTATTTCGTGGAAGGATTGCAAGAGGGAGCTATCATGGAATTAATGGATCCTCAGGTTATCAAAGAGGCAAGCCCAGAAGATGTTGATGATATTTGCTCACTTACAGAAGCATGCTTGAGGCTCAAAGGAAGAGACAGGCCTACTATGAAAGAAGTAGACATGAGGTTGCAATTCCTGAGAACTAAAAGGCAAAGAAAATGCAATATTCTTCCAGAGGTCAGCTACTCTACTGCACAGATGCTGCCCAGTTGCTATAGTCTAGAACAAGAACACTCATCCTCTCTCACATTGCCACGCTAAGTATATACAAGCAATACCACAATTGCTTCCTTCCAAGTATTCATCTGAATTGCCATCTATTTTCTATTGACCCGTATTGTGTAATTATGTTACATAGTTCACTTTATACAAGAGTATGTCATGTAGTATCGCTTCCAGTATATTTGCAGAGTTTATTTGTAAGCCCATGTCAATTGTGTACAACTTTATTACAATTAGAGGAGTGTTACAATTACTTGTGGCAAATATGGTTGTAAGGAATAACTTAAGATACATCATTGTATTTAAGTTGCGTTGGTGCAGAAAAACATATTTGTAGCGTTGTCAGCAAATTTCGTACCTTCCATTACCGTTGGCTTGCTTGGTAGAGACTCCAATAGTATCCGACGAATGCCTGATTAACTTTAGCCCAGACGGGTAGTTCACTGTATTTTTTTTTATATTAACATCATAAAAAGACTTGTCAGACCAGCTAAGTAGTAGCCAAGGCAAAATGACAGCAAGAGTCAGCGACTCTTGCGTTTTATGACTTTGGCTCCTTGCATAACGAGTATTGATGGCATGGTTCACGATCAATTTAATTCGTTAAAAATACCAAAATCCTGCACTCTGCATAGGGAATGGAGTCTTTTGCGATGTTAGATGCTCCGGGTTTAGGTGGTACATCGTCTTGTCCAGCAGAGTGTGCAGCTGTTGGCCCAGATCCGTCGCCGAGTATTTTCCGACGACTGATGACGAATGACGATGATGAACGAAGCTTGCTGACGAACTTGAAGAAGTACTTTTACGTCGAGGTGCACTGTACGAAGTCGACACACCGCAGTGCAAAGCTGGCCTCAGCTCGCTGATTGATTTTACTCCTCGCCGATACACGCGCGTACACTATAGCCTTTGGGCAAATCGATTGCTTTGGGCTGGATACTAAAACACACACGGGCACCGCGGCACAGCTGCTGCGTACTTTCCATCAAACACCATCGAGCAGGCACTACTTCCAGAGCACTTTCTAGCATGTCTCAAAGCTAGCCGCATAACTCAATGCACTACCTTCTTCCGGTGCGTCCGTAGTCGCTGCACTTGTCTCCACTTTTGCACCAGCAAAGATAGGACTTACGCCCATAGCATTGACGTAAATTTCGGAATCACCCCCAGCATCTGTAGCATCGACACGAGTTTCCGATCCATGATCCTGAGAGTGAACTTTATCTTTAGCTGATGTTTGAAGAACTGGATCCTCCTTGTCCACGAGTTCACACATCAACATCATGCCTGAGAGAATAATAAAACTGAAAGAATTGAAAACTATGATTTCAAAATGATACAAAAATTACCTATTTTTGGACGCGGCGATTCGGTGCCAGAGCTCAGATTCTCCCGCAATCGTTGTCCTCCAGCTGTCTTGGGATCTTAAAAATTCGATCTAACGAGGCGCAAAGAAAATGAGGAAATCTGTCATACAGCGGTTATACAGTAGAGTATAATGGTCCTTTCATGGGCCCAAACCATATGGCCGTCCGCGCGCGCGCGTGGCCGTTCTGTTCCGTGGCACAAAATGTCGGCTTTTGGGCTGAGCCAAGGATAGATAGGCCATACAGACATTAGAAAGTAACCAGGCCATTGGGAGTACGACTGACGGATGGCACATGCGCAAACGGGCCTATCGTCCACCCGGAGCCGACGGAGTTAATTTTGTTTTGGTCTCAGCTGAATTTGTGATGAAGCTAACTGAAAGCTTAGGCATATTGTTATATAATGATCAGGTGGCACAGAATTTTAAAATTTGTGTGTTGTATGTGTGAAAATTTTCAGAAGTATTAACGGTTAGTTTTTAAAAATTCAGGTTGGATTAATTTATGTGCTCTGGAGAAACCAATAGTTTTCTTGTGGAGGAGGCATCGGGCATTACAAATTATTTAACATTAAGATGATTTATTTTTCAGTTTTGCCTCCTAGCTATGTAGAAAAGATATCACGTGTTGCTATAATTGAGATCTTGAAGTAATTGCTAAGTTGACCAAATATGCATTCGTACTAAGTATGCACATAGATGTTCAGTAGCATCTCTGACTACAATTGGATTTTGGTTCTCACCAAATCACTGATTTTTGTTTTGAAAGCTTAAATTGTCCACGTATGAAAGTTTTTTAGTGACATGCCTGATGTGGAGTTGAGTATTTCCTAGTGTGGTCATCACACATGTAATTACTGAAGCTAGCCATGTCATGTAGCTTGGCATGACGCCACTTTGTGCGCCTCGGCTTTCAAAATTTTAACTGGGTAAATGCAGTGTGTGCAGAGCTGGCTGGTGGCACCACACCGCTGCACTTAGTCTGGACTGCGAGCCATTCTCTTGACGCGGCGTCCACTTGTAGAGTTTGGAAAAAGATTAGATCCCAGCTTCCCTTGCTCATGGCTCCATCTATGTTTGAGTCGGCTGCAAGTGGACGACGGGAGACACTGACGGCGGTGGCCGGAAGTGTTGGAAACTTCGCCCACAGGATCAATCACATCAAATCACAAGAACACATAGATACAAAAACTTTTGCCAAAGGCTTGTGTCGTGCCTCTCTTTCTTTTTATTGATTTTCTCTTTTTCTCACCCGGTTGATACACAATCTACCTTTGATCTGTCTTGACCTACACGGACACCTAAACCAAACTTGATCAGTACTCATGCATGGACATGCACACGTACTACTTGACCTTCCTACACAAGGCCTAACCTAATCTAACACAGGTTAACATCACGTAGACTCCAAACTGAATTCTAGACCAACTAGTACTCGTTGCCACCACAAGCTCAAGATTACTACTAACAATCTCTCCCTAATCTTGATACTTTGTCTTCTGTGCATCTCCGGTCTTGGCTCGTTGATGATTCATCCCTTGTCGACTCATCCGCTCGCACCACGACAAGTTAAATTGCTAGGCTTCATTGATCGCAACATTCTTCCCTTCAATTTTAACTTGGCGAATTTACGGACCACCTTAAATATGCCTTGGACTACCCAGCCTCGCTAGTAACCTGTGGAATAAGCCACCCGGTGGACTTCACCATCCACGCTAACAATATACATGCCGGCTCCTTGTGGATCACACTGCCCTGTGGACTACAACGCCCACTCCAGCCACATGTAAAGACATGGCCTCATTGAAGAGACTCACCTTCACTGGTTTACCGCCCCCACATACTTGAACTTGACCCTCTCATCGAGACAAATAAACGACCTTGATGCGCTTCATCTTCAACGCCTTCTCATTGAGATGAGCACTTGGACATGACGACGACGACGATGACCGACTGACCGACCGACCGACCGTGCTAACCCGCACGACTCCTTTGACACATCAAACTCCCACGGACCATGATCTTGACGAACTTTCCAGCACCACACCTTGGCACCACCACTCCCGTCAACGATCACCTTCCACTGCCTTCCCGACGACAGCCTGCCGCCTCCCTCCATGTCGCTCCGCTGAACGACGATCACTTGATCCTCCTCTTCGCTGCATCACCCCCAGTGACTTCATCGCCCGCCCCGAGGCGCTAGTCGGGTCGCCACCCCGGGGCAAGCGCCACTTCGATCGACCTAGCTCAGACACAAATTGTTGGAAACTTCGCCCACAGGATCGATCACATCAAATCACATGAACATGTAGACGCAAAAACTTTTGTCAAAGGCACGTGTGGTGCCTCTCTCTCTTTATTGATTTTCTCTTTTTCTCACCCGGTTGATACACGATCGACCTGGTGCATATATATATATGCAGACCTTTGATCTGTCTTGACCTACACGGACACCTAAACCAAACTTGATTAGTACTCATACATGGACATGCACACGTACTACTTGACCTGCCCACACACGGCCTAACCTAATCTAACACAGATTAACATCACGTAGACTCCAAACTGAATCCTAGACCAACTAGTACTCGTTGCCACCACAAGCTCAAGATTACTACTAACAGGAAGCAGAATGGAGACGGCTCAGCATAGCACAGGAAAACAACTGAGCAGTTCGCATGGTTTCTATTCTGCCTTGACCATCACGGCTGCCTACACATTTAATGAACCTGGCTGCCTAGTTTTTATTCATTCCCATACATCTCCTCTACACTGATGAATACGCCACCAGGCACAGATCCACATGAGCGCTGACAAGAGAGATTCCGGGAGCATCTGAGCCCGAGCTCGGAAACGAATTTCTGCCTAATTTTATAGTACTATTTTGGAAATAGTTTCAGAAACAATTTCAATTATTTCCATGTTTCAACTATTTTCTATAATATTCCAGTGTTCCAGTCATATTCCGTGAACACAGCCAATGTCTCTTATATGCTTTATTCATTGAAAATAAATAAGTTTCATGTCCTAGGTTATAAAAAGTTTTTTTTGTTGGGTGATAATGTGACGTGCTATTTTACTCTGCTCTGAGTTGGAATCTGTTGTACGTGTCATATCATAGACCGTGTAGGCGCCGAATGTAGAAAGCGCCGCCCACACCTCTTTTACATGTTTAGTTTACTTAGGAGGGAAGACCCTTGGTGCGTGTTGGGTGAAAGGGAAAAATGGAACAAAATGGGACGTACATGTCCAGACGATATGTGCATGACCACGTGACCAAAATGGTATGATCTAGCTGCAAAATCCTAGTATAAACGGCAATGCTAGATAGCTAAAGATTGGTTGCTATATGAATTGTTGTGAAACCATTTCTTTTATTCTTAGTTAAGTGTGGGACGTTGGAGTGAAACAAAGACCCCACATGTGCAGTGACAAGGGCGAATAGTTTCATGGGTATGGGCATAGTTTCATGTGCGGTTGAAGGGGCACAAGTGCGTGAGACCGAAGGATATAATGAAGAGGGACAATGGCAAATTCTACATAGGTTCCACTGACCTGCCGTCTGTGTGTAATTTTACAAGCAAAAAAGGATGGTAAAATATATTTTTTGTTCAACACATGAATGTAATTTTATATGCTTTCTTTATTGGATAACCCATGTATTAGGCACAAGGATTATCGATGAATCATCCGCTATGTTTTTAGTTCCTCGGACATGTTGAGTCTTTATTTTCTGTTACAGAAATAATCTTAAGTTTCTGTCTTAAAGCGGTTACCAATCCTTCTGTTTTTCACTTTAACTGTTTTCTCCATGTTTTTAATTTTTTTTATTTTTTTCTCTATTTTTCTTTTATCTGCTTCTTCTCTTTCTACGTTCTTAAATTTATGAATCTTATAAAAAACCTGAACATCTTTCCATTCGCGGATATTTTTCAAACTTCTAGTTTATTTTTCAAATTTGGTGAACATTCTCTTTGAATCACAAAGAATTTTTTATCTCTTGAACATTATTCAAAAATGGACTTTTTTTACATTTGCTAAAAAATCAAACTAATAAAATAAATAAAGTTCAATTCGTGGACATCTATTGAACATTTTTAATTAACACGGGCCACGACCTCCACCACGCCAGCGACCAGCAAGCCCACCGCCACGTCCGCCAGTAGCACGCCCTCCGTCAGCCTTCTCCTTCCTGAGCTTCTCCTTTGCAGCTTTCGCTTTCATGTGGCGTTTTTGCCGCTTTGCCGACTTGATCTCCGGGGCAAGCGTGATGGTCGGACCCTCCTACACCCCACTACCTCCAACTCCGGCAGGCTATCCTCTAGTTCCATGCGTCGACAGTGGGAGGGGAGAAGAGAATGGAAGAAAATGGCGGAATTGGGTGCGGATTTTGCAGTGGAAACAGGGCGGTCAGCTACAAAAGCTCGGGCTCTGGCTTTCTTTTGGGTGGGCCAAGGGTGTCAGCGTCCCACATGTGCCGTGTCTAGACTTCGGCAAAAGCCCTCACATTCAGTAACAGTTTACAAGAAAAAGATGTCTGAACCGATACAAGCCCGCATTGGATTCCACAACTCGTCAGGACGTGCGGTCCAGACGTATGCAAGTGTTTTAAGGGTCGGCGTTTGCAATGGCCTAACAAAAAATACATTTGGAGAGCCCTAACTGGAGGTCGTGATCATTATGGATACTCCTGCCCACAATGTCCGTTGACTGAACGTGCCAAGTGTAAATGCAAAGTGCTGTTCAGATCGTGTGGGTATCCGCTTCCTCAGGTCTCGCACTGGCACTTGACCTACTCACCCTCTGATTACCTATGAACACCGTTGTACTAGATTGAACCTCATATGCATCTTTTGTTCTTTCCCTCTCCACCCATCTTCTCTCCTTCATTTTGATGGTAGGCGAGAATCGCATCACCTGGAAGGAACATGTCATGGCTACCCATAGAGCCGAAGTGAAAGAGAGGTCTCACCGTCGCGCTCGGGCCTCCACCTCCCTGGATTTCCAAATGGATGAGGTGAGAGATCTCAGCCGTCTTCAAGAGTTGCACACATCAAGGGCAAGTTCCATAGACAGGGTTCCAACAAACCCAAAAGCTGGGATGCCGACGGAGTAGCCCTTGGCCTGAAACGTGTATGGTCTTTCCCCTCGTCTCTTTTTTTCTCCACATAAATTTTTTCTGGATCTCGCTCTTGAATCTCTATATTCTTTTATGCCTATTATCGGGCATAAAAAACCTTTTTTCATTCATGCTTGCTTTTCACCAAGGTTGAGTAGATGGAGGGCCTCAGGGTCCCTTGAACTCCGCTTCGCAATCCTCGCTGAAGACCAATAGGGTAGTCCTGAGAGCCAATTGTTTTCATCCTCTTATTTTCCTGCCTGTATTTGAGCATGTCTTTCTAACTCACTGTACTGCAAGACCTCTACAAAAGGATCACGACTAACATGGAGTCGATGATTCAGGATTTTTGCATTGACTCCGCCGATCAAAGGTCCAGCCAAAAGGAGTGCCAGAGACTTCTAGACACGCTCATCACTGAGACAGGGGTGTTTGCCATTGTGATGAACTTCCTTTTAAGGTAAAACAAAGAGTGTGCCGACCTGCGCTGTCAGGACAAGAACTGGGGAAAATCCATGACAAGGACTGGGAGGGGCTCGACGCCATTGGAGATCAAAGGGACGAAGCACTAGCCGAGCTCAACATGGAGAAGACCACCACATCAAGGCTGCGGATAGAAAAAGTCAAGCTCAAGGCCTCAACTAGGCACGCGCCTAGCTCTCGGCCTCCACTAGCCGTCATCTTGAAGAGGAGAACACAATTCTCTGCTTCCGCTGCAAACAGGCCACGCACCTGAAAGCAGCAAAAGTTTTTGGAGAAACAGTGTGGAGGGTCAACCAATCCTTCTTTGCAGTAAAGAAGGAGTAAATGCCTTTTTATGATATCCAGCACCTCAAACCAATCTATTAGCGCTTGCTACGCTGTGACTTATAAGCCAAGACCTCGAGATATAAAAAGTCCTAGCAAATTAATTTGAGGTTCTAGATATTTTACAAATAAGAATTTACTCATCCTTGACTGCCAAGGACCGGTTGGCCCTTCACATTGTTTCACCAAGGAATTTCGCTGCTTCTAGGTGGGTGTCCTGTTCATGGTGGAAGCAGAGTCTCGTGTCCATGTCTTCATGATGATGGCTGGTGGCAACCGCGATCTAGGCGCGCACCTGATCGAGCTCCTTCTCGAGGTTGACCTTTCCTTTCATCAACCTGGATGGAATGGCCTTCTCCTTGTTAATCTTCGCTAGTGCATCGTCCCTTTGAGCTACAATGGCGTGGATAACCCCCAGTCTTTGTCATGAATTTTTCCCAGTTCTTGTCCTAATGACGCAGGTCGGCGCACTCTCTAGTTGTCCTTATAAAGAGATCCTAATGGTGAATCCCTCCTTAGTGATGAGCGTGTCGCAAAGTCTCTGACACTTCTTCTAGAGGGGCCTCCGGTCGGCTAAGTCAATGCAAAAATCCTGAATTACCGACTCGGTGTGAGTTTTGATTCTTTTTGAACAAGTCCTTACAAGGAGCTAGAAGACATGCACAAACATGGGGGCAGAAGAAGAAAAGGATGAGAACGGTTGGATCTCAGGAATACTCGGTTGGTCTTGAACGAGGATTGCGCAGCGGAGTTCAAGGATGTCCTGAGGCCCTCCATCTGCTCAACCTCGGGAAAAAACAAGCACAAAGGACAAGCGGGTTTCTCAGGCTCGATGACAGGCATAGAAGCACATAGAGATTCAAGATCAAGATATAGAAATAATTTATGTGGAAAGAACAAGAGACAAGAGGAAAGGTCACACCCATTTATGGCCAAGGGTTCGACCGCCCGCATCCCCGCATTCGGCTTCGCCTAAACCCTGGTCACAAAACGTTTCCTAGCCGCGTGCCACTCCTAAAGACAACTCAGATCTCTCGCCTCATGCATTGCGATCTCCATTAAGGCAGAGACCAGGGCTATGGTGAGACCTCTCTTTCAGTTTAGCTCTATGGATGGCGCTTCTTGCGTGCCATCGAAAGGAAGGAAAGAAGATGGGTGCAGAGGTAAAGAAGAACAAAGATGCGCAGGAGGTTGACTCTAATACAACAATATTTATAGGTACTCATAGGGTGGGGAGGTCTCTTCGGTTCCCCGTCTGATAATCAAGACCATTGGATCTTGATCGAAAAGTAAAGGATTCCTCCGACATGGACGATGACGAGCTGGACGACGCCGAGGAGGAGATGGAGGTGGAGGCCGAGGCAAAGCAGGCGCCGGTGCCGAAAGGGAGAAAGAAAAAGAGGGTGCCCAATGCCAGGCCGGGCGAGCCTCGCGTCAAGTGGACGTCCAAGGTTGACGAGTGCCTCGCCAAAGCATTGAAGACCGTCAGCATCGACCCGATCACCGGCGCGAATCAGAATGCCGACACGTACTGGAGGAGGATCAAGACGGCGTTCGACGAGCGCAAGTTGGTCGACCCTGACTTCGCCAAGATCAACATGGATCACAGCGAGAACATAATGGCGAACCATTGGACGACCATCCAGACGGCCTGCAACAAGTGGCATGGGGTCGTATAGGAGGTCGCGGCTCGCCCGGAAAGCGGCGCCAACGTCGAGGGACAGGTATGGCCGCTGTTTGCCGGCCCAGTTGTTCGCCGTGTATTTCGCCGACACTTGTTCTTCGAACGTGCAGATGGTTCGGATGTTCGACATGTTTCGTCAGGATAATAGCGACCAAGAGTTTAAATTCCTTCACATGTTATCCCAGATCGAGTTGTGCGAGAAGTGGAGGAATCGTTCGGCTCGCTCTTGCCAAGGCTCTGGAGACCTACAAGCCGGACACTGTTAGAGATTAATCCAAACTACGTATTAGAGTTGGAGTAGTGGCTTGCATGCCAAGATGAGCGTCAAGTACTAGGAGTCCTAGTTTGAATCAGTTTTGGATTGCTAGGTTTGGAAGCTTCAGGTCGGTTTGGCTCCATATATATAGGACGGCGATAACGTTCATACGTGTGGGCGTTAAGGGATCTGGCCACATGTTTTGTGTGGTGTCTAAGAGGATCAGTCCACGTGCCTACATATGGGCCAAACAACTAGTGCCCACACGCATATTTTTTTCTCTCGCTATCCCTCCCACACGCCTACGTGTGGGCAAAATGAATAACGCCCACACGACCTCTCTCAACCACCTATCTCACGGTCCGGCACGTCCAACGTGACAGTCACCACGCGTCCGGACCCTCTTCAATGTCCGTTTAACTGCAGTTGCCATGTTGCTGAACTGCAGTTGCCATGTCGGACAACTACAGTTGTCATGGTTGCTCAACTGCAGTTGCCATGTATGGTCTGGTCTACTGCAGTTGCCATGATTTCAAAACTTTAGGAGTTGCCACCTACTAACACCGGGCAGTTGCCATGTAGCACTACAAAAAAGGCATGGCAAAAAAATATGTTCGAGTAAAAGAGAGAGTTGTCATGTGCTCACAAACACGCTACGGCAGTTGCCATGTAAAAGAAAAAGTTGCCATCTGCTTACGTGCACGCTAGGGCAGTTGCCATGTACCATGCAAAAAAATATGGCAACTCGGGTAAAAGAGAGTTGCCATCTGCTTACAAGCAAAGCTAGTGCAGTTGCCATGTACCCTGCAGAAACACATGGCAATTGTCAGCTTGGGTGTGGGCGAGGAAACGGACGTGTGGGCGAAGTGATAAACGCCCACACACCAGTCCCTCTGCGTGCATGAAAACTGATGTGTAGGCGAATTGCTAAACGCTCACACACCAGCCCCCCTTTGATTAAAAAGGACGTGTGGGCGACCGGATGAATGCCCACACACCAGCCAGTCCTACGTGGCACACAAAAACTGCTAGAACGCGCCAAGATTCGTGCAGAATTGGTCACGAGGATCCATGCATGTGGGCGAGTTGCTAGACGCCCACACGTATGGGCGTTAGTCTTTCCGTATATTATATATATATATATGTGTGTGTGTGTGTGTGTGGTCATATATGTTGTAAAGAGTACCAGATCATATGTGGTTCGATAGATCACCATACATACATCCTCGAAGGCACTTGTGCTATCATCAGTACATAAGTACTAAAAAATGCCCTGAGTAAATGGCAACACCAAATCATATGGCAAAAGACTAGCAACACAAATTCATATATCAAAAACCTAGAAGGTCAGTGACTGCTCAGTGTGACGGAAAAAAAATCATGGTTACACTACCATGCTTTATTTAATAATGGTACAGTTCCATGCTTGGATCCAAATATTAATTACAGGTGGACTGCACAAAATGGAACAATAAATTTGATATATGTTTCTTAAAAAATAATGAAATAGTAGCAGAATGCATAGTATCGTATCCCATAAAGTTTTAAATAAGACTAGGGTACTAGCGAGATCCACCTTGCTATCAGTGTACCAAAACAATATTCACTTCACACCTACTTCAGTGACATAAGAGTTAAGGTTTGGTGAATTAAACAATGTAAGAAAAAAATAATCAGGTTTCATGTGTACTGATTGAATGCAAAATCCTGGACAAGCATAAGAGTAGAAAGTGACATGAGACTACAGTTGATTCATACTGAGGATTGCCGATGAAACACACCAATCTTGAAAATTAGCATAGCTTCGTGGATAAACAAGCTTGGAGAAATAGAGCAAATAAGGCAAAAAAAAATTACATATATTTGACTAGTGTAACTACATCAAGGTAACCATCAATTCATACATCATGCCAACACTTAAATAGTTAACTAAAATGTGTTTTATAAACATCATATGTAAATCTATCAAAACATAATCTAAGATCCATTATTGTCAACCAAATTTTTAGTGTCATCTGACAAATAAATGTTTAATGGTATACTAGGTTGGTTTCACCACACACACAAAAAAACAAATACTCAAATGCCAACAAAAGGTTGCCAAAATACAAAAATAGTAACTTTCAAAAAAGTAAATAATAAAGATCTAGCCGCGCAAATGCGCGGGTCGATCCGCTAGTTGTATATTATGTTAACAAAATAATTTGTAATTAAATAAAAAAGTTTGTTATAAATTTAACATGACCATGCGGACATTGTTGGAGAATTCTACATCTTCGCAGAGACTCAAAAAACGGATATAGCCCCAAATGCTTCTGGTACTCGACGTGGAGACGGAGGCGTGACGTGGGTGCCGGCCCCTGCCCCATGCAACTGAAGTTTTCCTTGTGGATGTGTTGGACTTGCGCGTCCAGGAGGGATCTCTATGCACAAGATTATCATCAAGATCAGCTTCACGATCGTAAGGCTAACAACTTCATGTGTCATCTACGACACAACTTGATGCGTGGCTGGCCGTAAAATGCTCCGGTAAAAGCACGACCATGCCATATACACCTATGGCATCAGTACCTTGGAGCCCTCATTGCCACCGAGCTATGGCATGGAATGGGGCGTCCGACACCAGCTCCCTTTGCTCTCAGCCAACTATATGTTGCACATCTTTGGTGGTTACTGCGTCAACTGTCTTTCACCGTGCCTCCTGTAGCTGTATGTGACCGCACATGAGAAGCGCCAGTGCGGGCTCGACCTACTACACGTACGTTGTGTGCCACAACCCTGACACCTTGTCTGAGGATGAATAGATGTATGACAGTGAGGACGAGGAGGAAGAGAAGTATAACACCGATGACAAGGATGAGGAGTTAGCCCTCAATTTTTTTTTTCAAAATAGCCCTCAAAAAACAAGGATGAGGAGATGTACGACACTGAGCACTTGATATGCGACTCATGTCCAAGGTCCACTTGAAATGTCATTTCGTACCTGTAACATCATCATTGGGCCTTGTTAATGTAATACTATGTCTTTTTAGGGAATTTAATATATTACTATAGATAAAAAAAAGACAGATGATAGACACATATCAGCATGGGCTCTGTTGGAACTTGGAAGTACCATCGATCCGCTCTACTTATTCGAGAACTGAGTTGCAGGCAGCACAGGGCATGAAACTCGCTCGTCAGGGCATAAAGTACGTGGAATTTGTATGACGCCGGCCAGCAAACAATTATTTTATGCCCAGATCCCCAAGCTGAAGCATATATACATACAGAGCGGCAGGGGACAGAAAGCAGAAGGTGGAAGAAGGAGCACACTGAACACAAGGTCTTGAGGTGACAAACAAGGTCTTCAGGGGAAAGAAAAGGCTCCACGAGCAGTACAGGGGAGAGCTTTTTATGCCCAGCTGGTGCGCGCGCGCACACACACTAACTAATTTGCTAACTACATGCACAACGTCTGCCGATAGTGCAACTCCTGAACGGCCACACGACTTGCGAGCTAACAAACTCAACGCACTGCCCTTTTGTAACTAGCCAAAGACGTAGCACTCACGGACTCTCCCTGGCTTCTCGTCCGCACAACCTGGACGTCAGGTTGCCTCGCTGCATACTAGTAGAGGAAAGGCACAGGCCGAGCCCAAAAAAAGGCTCGAACCTTGCCCGGTTTTGAATTAACAAAGCCAACAACCAGCCAGAATTACGACGAGGTACAACAAACATAAAGAAAGCAGCAGATACATGGCGCAAAAGGAAGGCTGAAATGCTACGGCCAAAGAAGAAATGCTACAACTTGGGGCCTAACATAGGGCTTGATGGGGTCATGCCACAGGAACACGGGGCTTGCTCCCACTAGAGCAAGCAAGAAGAAAGAGGCACCAAGCGCGACCACCAGTCCAAGCAAGCTACTGGAACACAAGCCGCAGCCTACAGCAAGAAGCACGCTGAAGATACTAGCCTCTGAACGGGAGCGCCTTAGGAAGACACGGCGAAGAGTTGAGCACCGCAGTCACCACGAGAGCCGGACCTCGCCAACAACACCATCCCTCAGCCGCCGACGCGTCCAAGTCGCCGTAGAGGGGACTACTATCCCCTCTCGCCCAGGCCGACGGCGTCGACCCGCCAGACAGACCGGACCACGCGACGAGGAGGGAAAGACATCTTGAAGAGGAGGCCGACCGACCATGGCGAGGCGACACCCCTGAAGAGAGAACCGCCGCCATCAGGAACACCAAGAACGCGCTAGAGCTGTCCCATCTCCCCACTGACCCAAAGCGGCGCCTTCAAGAAGGTGACGAAGCTGGTACCGCCGCCGCCCAACCAAAGTTGTTGGTTTTCACCCGGGTGCAGGGGGAGGGGGAGGGGGAGGGAGCTGGATCTCGAAGCTGCCTTCAAGAAGGAAACATCGCCTGGAGTGCGGCCGACGTCGTGGCCGCCACAGCCGGCCAAGAAATTACTCCGATCCAGAGCTCCCAACCCCACGTCCGTGCAGTCAGCCACCGGATCCGGCCGAACTGACGAGGAGGTAGTAGCAAGGGGGCGTCCTCTTCAGATCAGACGAAGGGGAGTAGCAAAGGATCCCACCACGCGGCGCCCGCGTTCGCCGCCGACTCGCCGCCCACGTGGCCTAGAAGAGGCGACCCACAACACCAGCGAGCGCCGCCGGGACGACGCCGCCCTCACCAGCAGAGGCTGCCGCCGGGACGACGCCGCCCTCACCAGCAGAGGCCGCCGCCTCAAACCCTAGTCCCGAGCCCGAGCAGGATCGCGGCCGAAGGCCTCGCCGCCACCTTCGTCGGCGGCCGCACAGGTGACCCGGCGCCCATCTCCAGCGGCGGCGAGGGAAGGGATCGAGAGGGAGAGGGAGGCGGACGGGAAGGTTGGTCGCCCCCGAGTCGCCCTCGAGAGGGCGACACGAGGGAGCTGAGAGGGGGGAGGGGAGATTTCGACCACCACCCTGCTGCATACTACTCCGTCGCCATACGACTACAAGTCTGGCAATAAACCTGCTCAACTCGGACTGAACACAACCGCGGCCACACACCGGCGGACTCGACCTATACTCATACACACACACATACGCATGCCTGCAGACAAGGCACGGCGAAGAACCAGTGCCCGGTTTGACCAGCACGCACACTGATCACCACCACCGTGGCTTATTCCTAACAAGCTCCTCACTGATATGCTCCCAACTTCCCTCTACAACTATTCATCGCTGGACTTATTTGATGTAGGCTTTTATATATTATATAGAACAATTCCGGATAATATCAGAACCAAGTTCCACAAGAACCATCACTTCAACAATATCTATCATATCTTCCCTCCTAGAACTTGACCGGCGAACAATAGATTTAGTGAATGTCACTTGATTTATATTGTTTTACAAGAAGTTCCATGAGTCACTCACGATTACCCTGCAAGCAATAAGATGGTGCGCTTAGGCGAATACCACTCAAAAAGTTTGCCAAAGGGAGATTTTCACTCTGCTTAAGAACCGTCCATGCACGGACTTCATGTTCCATGTTGCTTAGGACGTGTAGAAGTGAAGGTGTTGCCCACATGTGCCTTCAATAGACCAAGAAAGATCATTTTGACAATCTTTTCCTCAAAAAAAATTGCCATAAGAAGTTGAATAAATTTGATTTCATTCCTTCCATAGGTTCCTCTGGAGGCCTATTGGTTGTCTAGAATGAGCAAGTGTTTGAGGGCCTAACCATTCACAAAAATGATTTCTCTATCTCTATCGATTTCACCTCAAAACACTCTGGGGAACATATCCTGCTCACTAATATCTATGGGACTTGTCAAAATCCAGCTAGATCTGTTTTTCTCATTTGGTTCCAAGATTTGCAAATTGATGAGGATGTTAATTGGCTTGTGTTGGGGGATTTCAATTATGTCAGATATCCACACAACAGAAATAGAAGTGGGGGCAACATACAAGATATGTACTCTTTCAATGAAGCCATTAACAAACTTGCCCTAGTTGAAGGAGGTGGCGGAGGAGGTGGGAGCTGTGGTGGCAGCAAGGCAGTCGGATGGGATGTGTGGTCGGTTGACGAGAAGGTCAAGTTTTTTAGAGAAATGCTTTAGATGAGGGAGGGCAGGTGATAAAGCGGGTGCTTTCCACGTATAGGTAAGAATTCCACGCGTGTGGAGTTACACGCGTTCACTCTTGGTAAATCGTCAAAACAGCCGAAAAAATCCAAAATTTGGAAAAGACGTCTCGCTTAGCCACTTTAATTCTTCTATATATGTACCTTCATAAATAATTCACTATACTTATTTTGGGTCTTGCGTATGCTAATATTTTGCAGGTACTTTATAGTAATTGAAGATATATGGGATTCCTTGGCATGGGGCATTATTAAATATGCTTTCCCAGAAAACAATCTTGGTAGTCGAGTGGTGGCAACTACGAGGATTCACTCGGTTGCTGTTGCTTGTTGTAACGGTTGTAGAAAAAATGTTTATGAGATGGAAACACTCGATTATATAGACTCAAGAAGACTATTTTTTACTAGAGTATTTGGTATGGAAGATGCTTGTCCTGATGTACCAGGAGACATCTTGACTGTTATTCTAAAAAAGTGTGGTGGTTTGCCTCTTGCTATTATCAGCATCGCTAGCCTTGTAGCTAAAGATCCTATGACATGGTCAACGTGGGATTATGTAAGGAATCGTTTAACAACCTTGTTTGAAGGAGACAATCCTACTCTTGCAGATATGGCGCGAATATTATTGGATCTTAGCTACATGCATCTTCCTACCCATCTCAAGACATGTCTACTTCATGTTTGTATGTACCCAGAGGATCGCGAGATAGAGAAAAATGATTTATTGAGGCAATGGGTAGCTGAGGGTTTCGTGGTTAGTATAATGAAGTGTTGCAGAAGAGTACTTCAAAGAACTCATCAACATGTGTATGATCCAACCTGGGGAGAGAGACTACAACAATGAAGTGTTGTCTTGCAGAGTACATGATATAATTCTCGATCTTATGAGATCCAAGTCATCTGAAGAAAATTTCAGCCATATAATTGATGGTTCAAAAACATGGGCACGTGGGGAGATCCGTCGAATGTCGTTCCACTACAATGATAAAGAGGATAGTGGAATTTTTGAAACAATCAAAGGGTCACTATTACATGCTCGGTCAGCGTTATTTTTCCAAGACTCACCTGGATGTTATTTTCTGGAGTTCAAGTACATCCGTGTACTACATATTCATATTGTATCAAATGACCTAGACTTCACTGGTATCACTAGGTTGTTTCTGCTAAGGTACCTAAAATTGATCTCGCATTTCAGAAGTTGAAATTACCTGACCAAATTGGGGAGTTGCAACATTTGGAGACAATAGATCTATATGGATGCATCGTGGAAAACTATCCATCAGATATTGTGAGCTTGCCATGGTTATTGCATCTCAGATTTAGTTCACCTGGTATACGAAGCGACATGTTGCCACGTGGGAACGAGTTGCTGCTGTTCTACTCTTGTCTGCATATAAGAGAGACGAGGAACTGAGAGGAGGGGTTCTTTACGCATTCTTTTCCCTCGCGAACGCCTTTTGAGATATGGTTTGGATGATATAAGGTTCTCGTGCCTTTTTCCCAAGGAGTGATCCTGAGTTATCGAATTCGTGAGAGGATGTGCATTATGATAAGGTTCTCGTGCCTTTTCCTCAAAAATGTTTGCTAGCAACTTAAATTTCGGTTTTTTAACCAGAACTTTAACAACCTTTAAGGGTCAAAACACTAGGATTTAAATAGGTAAGGGTATGAGGTTTTACTCTCATAGCCTTATATTTGTGTGCGGGGTCTTATCTAGATAGTCAACATGGCTCTAGAAGACAACCGTTATGATGTGCTTACGATGCGATAGTGGGGGATGTGTCCAAAGTAGTCAATTGTCTTCTCCATGAGACTGCGCCATACAGTAGTTTTGTGCCCTTCATGTCAAGAAAGAGACGCACATGGTGGTGAAAATTGACATTCTCCACGCGCACGGCGTGGAATGCAAGGAAGCTGGGGGCAGAATCTGAATACGAAGAAGCTGGCTGTTGGTGATTGGCAAGGAGGCCGGTGGAGAGGAAGAGACCAGAGGAGCGGAGGAGGCCGACAAAGAAGAAGGAGAGGTGCTTTCCAGCTGGGTTGCCTCGCCGGCCACGGATTCGGTGGACATTGCGGAAGCATAGGAGTTGGATTAAGAATCTGTTACCATGCTGGAATGTAAACTAGGGATCAAAATGCATTGTCATTGTATTCCTCCTCAAAGACGTGAATCAGGAGAGAGATCGACAGTACACTTGACAGAAAGAGGAACACACGCACGCACGCAAACGTACATAACACACAAACAACTGATCCTATGTCTCGTGAGTGGTACGGCGACATGCATGTGCATGCACGCAGGAGTCTAACATTATTACATGTATGTAACCTAGCTCTTTGTATGCGCTGCTGTGTAGTTCACGTTAAACCCCAATATCATGGCCGGCAAATCTCACCTTACTCTTCTAGTAATCGACTATCGTAGCTAAATTTGAAGGTGGAGAGAAGGGACCATGCCACGGTCACCTGCATCTCACATGAGCCAACCTTAAGCGTCCCCAGACGTCTACCTGCTTTCTGGGGTGTAAAAGCTAGGGCATGTCTCCACACATCACTTTCCCTGTTGACACGCATTGCTTGCGCTGAAATCTTGAGCTTTGGCTTCTTCATCTTTGCCATCTTCGGTCGACGGAGTTCGACGCAGACAACGCGGCGTGAAAGCTTGACCACATTGCTATGACCGTCCATTGGTAGTAATTTCCCGTCTTCAAACACAAGCAACATGACTTTCATGTGATCGATGCACGTAGCAAAGTCAGCGAGAGATATCGTTGGCAAACAGAGAGATATCGTTGTCAAAAAGGGAGCCCGTATCCGATCTGACTCCGCCGATGGATGGATGGATGGATCGATGAGCACCGTCGACGACCAACGTCGTCACCTACCCATCTAGCCACGAACTCTCGATCTCCTGTGGGTTTGGGTTGAAATATATATACACAGCGAGCCCGTGATCGTATTGGGTGCAAACTCTTGACCTAATCAGAGTCGGTCTCGCCCAAAGCACTTGCAGTCAGACGTCTGATGCCTTGCAATCGTCGGATTTGTGCTCTCCCGTCCATGTCCTTTTAATCGCGTGGCCCACGATCCTCCTCTAATCTTGCACCTTCCTTGCCTCCCAAATCCATCACGCCACCAAGACCTTCCCTCCGTGACGTTCTCCACCATGCACCATGCGTCCCGGAACGTTCTCCCCCCTTGTTGCCGAAGCGTGGAGTATGAACATGGCGACCTGGTCCGGGGCCTCGCACGTGCTAGCTATTGAGTATGGCGTCCCGGGCGTCATGCGTCTCAGGTATGTCCCACGTGCCTGTCAGCTCTGACAGCATGACGGCCTTGACCAGGGCGTGGTGCTGTTTGCCATAACGCCCCGCGGCCGGACATCATGAAAATAAGTCATTTTTTAAAATATTTACAAATCAGAATTATTCTTTTTTCCGATAAAGCATGTATTTTATTGACTCAAACTGAAGCATCAAGGAGAGATACAGAAAACACCAACACACACACACAAAATACTCCGGCAAAGAGCAAATTCCTACAAGACTCAAGCTATGCCTAAACGAGGGAAAAGAAGAAAAGAAACTTTGCAACGATCAAACCAACGGTTGACAAATACAACAACGACCATATCCGCATAAACCATCTCTTGACGGTACAAGCGCAACGAGAAAGTTTCTTCAACAGCAACACTTTCAGGAAGAAAACAACGCTCAAATGCCGCCGTCACTAGATCCAACAAACAAAAGCCGAACTATAGGTTTTCACCCTGAAGAACAAGTTCGAGCACATCCAAGCTACGCCTTCATCAAGGTAACAGCGCAAAAACATTGCCATCGCCAGGTATAACCAATTCGGGTAAGACCTAGGGTTTTCACCCCGGAACTCGAGACCGGGTACTCGAGAAGCACCACAAAATTGAAGTCTTCATGTTGTCGCCACCACTTTCCGCGATCCCAGCAGCTACAAGTGTGGCACAGTCTTTACGTGCCGGCACGACTGCCACTGCGCAACCATCTCCTCTGCGTCAAGCCGTTGTCCATAGAATTTATCTCACCACTGAAACTCTCGATGGAGCCTTCCGGTGACATTATGCAACCTCGCCAATGCGAGCTGCTTGTAGCAGCCATCGATTCTGAAGAAAAAACTCTCATCAAGACCCTCGAATGGCCACTGCAATCTGCCCTATGAGTGGCCGGACGGAGCCGCCATGGTTACGACGAAAAATCGCCCCCTCGCATCGATCAGATGAACCACCATTGGCCTTGTGATATGTCGGCAGTAACGACAGCAAGCATCTTTGGTCGCCTGGGATGCAGTGCACCAAAGAACGCAGATGACCCTTATCACCGACGCTGCCGTGCTCAACATACTGGCCAGCCGGAGTAGCCGGAGTAAGCTTCGTTTCGAACCTGCACGACCTTGACCGCATGCTGCTGGAGGAGGATGGGTGGTCATCTCAACCCAGACCACGACCATTGGGTGATGCTCATTACCAAATTGATACTTTCCAGATGATATAATACCATGCAGTGCTGAAAGACAACAACTATAAAATCTGTTGAGCTAAAATAATCTAATTGCCAACATACATGTAGTGACAACAGTTTGTGAATTAGTGATTAATAGTATACCTAGGATAGCCGGCCGGTGGAGCAAATAGGGCTATCGGTGAACTGGTGTGATTTGTGGCAGAAGAACAAAAGAAGTCCTGGAGCATTCAGATCAGAAGTGAGAAGAAGCTGCAGAGCCGGAGCACTAGATCAAAAGCAACAAGCCAGCGATCTTGTTCCCGGCAGGTCGTCTGAACATCGCAACCCGTTAGATCCGCTTGCGGCCTCGCTTGAATCGCATTTGTTCCCTGGCGGCCGCCGGGTAGGGCGTGACTTGCATCGTAGGGTGGGAAGGACCATGATCTCGGATGGAAAAAATAGAACTTACCTCCTCTGCTCACACATCGTAGCAGGCATCATGCCTATAGGGAGCATACCTGGGATGGGCCCCCCTAGAGTTCGGGGTCCGGTGGCGGCCCTGAAAGCAATGCTCTGCTCCAAACCCGCCACAAACGCATTTCATGGGACCGTGAGCCAGCAACCAAGATGTATTCTGCTAGTGCGCACACGTGGACAACGTATTCTAGTTCTGGAAGTGTAAACCTCACCTCAGACATCACTTGTTCTGTCTTTGTCTTTTCTCATCCTCCTCCAATCCCCACCCTTCAACAAATGGGGAAACCCCTCGTGCCTCATGCCTGCGTTCCTGCCTCTCTCCACCGTCTCCGCGAAGCTAGGCGGGCTCCCACTCTAATGATCCACCGAGCTATTGGCAACATCCTCTTGCCCAGGTAAGGTCGTGTTCCCTGATTGAATGTATGTCGCCCACAATGGTCGGAGTACACGAAATAGTCGGAGAAAATGATGGCGACGAGTGCTAATTTTTGAACTTGCATTGGTTTTTCCTTTGAAAAGGAAAGGGTGATGCAACAAAGTAGAGATAAGTATTTTCCTGTGTTAAGAACCAAGACATCAATCCAGTAGGAAAAACGCGCATGTCCCCAATATATGCACCTACAGAAACAATCAAACACTTGCACCCAACGCGAAAAAGGGTTGTCAATCCCTTCACGGTCACTTGCAAAGGTGAGATCTGATACACGTAGAAGTAAATAAATTGCAGCAAGGTGTTTTTGGTATATAGATCTGAAAATACATGAAGGAAAATAGACCCGGGGGCCATAGGTTTCACTAGAGGCTTCTCTATTGAAGGCTAATATTACGGTGGGTGAACAAATTACCGTCGAGCAATTGATAAAAAAGCACAAAGTTATGACGATATCCAAGGCAATGATTATGAATATAGGCATCACGTCTGTGTCAAGCAGACTGACTCCTGCCTGCATCTACTACTATTACTCCACACATCGATTGCTATCCAGCATGCATCTAGAGTATTAAGTTCATAAAGAATGGGGTAACGCCTTAAGTAAGATGATATGATATAGAGGGATACACTCAAGCAATATTTAATACGTGTTTCGCTACTCTTACTTTGTCACTGGGTGAAATCACGCAAGATTGAACCCAAAACTGAGCACCTCTTCCATTGCAAGAAAAAACCAATCTAGTTGACCAAACCAAACCGATAGTTCGAAGAGAAATACAAAGATATCAAATCATGCATATAAGAATTAAGAGAAGATTCAAATAATATTCATAGATAATCTAATCATAAATCCACAATTCATCGATCTCGACAAACACACCGCAAAAGAAGATTACATCAGATAGATCTCCAAGAACATCGAGGCAAACATGGTATTGAGAATCAAAGAGGGAGAAGAAGCCATCTACCTACTAGCTATGGACACGTAGGTCTGTGGTAAACTACTCACGCTTCATCGGAAGGGCAATAGGGTTGATGTAGATGTCCTCCGTGATCGAATCCCCCTCCGGCAGGATGCTCCAAAAGGCCCCAAGATGGGATCTCAAGGGAACGGAAGGTTACGACAGCGGAAAAGTATTTTGGTGGAAGCTTCTGGTGGTTCAGGAATATTTGGGAATTTATAGGCCAAAGAATAGGGTTAGAGGAGCTCAGAGGGACCCACAAGGCAGGGGGCGTGCCCCACCCCTAGGACACGCCCTGCACCCTTGTCGTCGGCTCGGGGCTCTTATGACTTGGTTCTCAAGTCCTATGTATGTCTTCTGGTCCAAGAAAAATCATCGTAAAGTTTTATTCCATTGGGACTCCGTTTGATATTCCTTTTCCGCGAAACTCAAAAACAAGAAAAAAACAGAAACTGGCACTGGGCTCTATGTTAATAAGTTACTCTCAAAAATGATATAAAATAGCATATTAATTCATATAAAACATCCAAAACAGATAATATAATAGCATTGAACAATAAAAAATTATAGATACGTTGGAGACATATCAAGCATCCCCAATATTAATTTCTACTCGTCCTCGAGTAGGTAAATAATAAAAACATAATTTTTGATGTGGAATGCTACCTAACATGTTTATCCATGTGATTTTTTTTATTGTGGCATCAATGTTCAGATCCATAAGATTCAAAACAGAAGTGTAATATTGATATAAAAACAATAATACTTCAAGCAAACCAATAAAGCAATCATGCCTTCTCAAAAAAACATGGCCAAAGAAAGTTATCCCTACAAAATCCTATAGTTTGGGTATGCTCCATCTTCATCACGCAAAGTATTAAATCATGCACAACCCCAATGACAAGCCAAGCAATTGTTTCATACTTCTGATGTTCTCAAACTTTTTCAACTTTCACTCAATACATGAGCGAGAGCCATGGATATGGTACTATAGATGGAATATAATTTGGTGGTTGTTGAGTAGACAAAAAGAAGGAGGTAGTCCCACATTAACTAGGCATATCAACGGGCTATGGAGATTCCCATCAATAGTTATCAGTGTGAGTGAGTAGGGATTTCCATGCAATGGATGCACTAGAGCTATAAGTTTATGAAAGCTCAAAAAGAAACTAAGTGGGTGTGCATCCAACTCGCTTGCTCACGAAGACCTAGGGCAATTTGAGGAAGCCCATCATTGGAATATACTGGCCAAGTTATATAATGAAAAATTACCACTAGTATATGAAAGTGACAAAATAGAAGTCTCTCTATCATGAAGATCATGGTGCCACTTGAAGCAGAAGTGTGGAAAAAGGATTGTAACATTGTCCCTTCTCTCTTTTCGCTCTTTTTTTGTGGCTTCTTTGGCCTCTTTTATTTTTAATAAAGTCCAGAGACTCATCCCAACTTGTGAGGGAATCATAACTTCCATCATCCTTTCCTCACATGGGACAATGCTCTAATAATGATGATCACCGCACTTTTATTTACTTACAACTCAAGAATTACAACTCGATACTTAGAACAAAATATTACTCTATCTGAATGCCTCCGGTGGTGTATCGGGATGTGCAATGATCTAGCGTAGAAAATGACATAAAAAACAGACAAGCCATTAAAACATCATGCTAGCTATCTTACGATCATGCAAAGCTATATGACAATGATGGTGCCTGTCATAATAAAACGGAATGGTAGAAGTTGCATGGCAATATATCTCGGATGGCTACGGAAATGCCACAATAGGTAGGTATGGTGGCTATTTTGAGGAAGGTATATGATGGGTGTAAGGCACCGGCGAAAGTTGCGCGGTACTAGAGAGTCTAGCAACGGTGGAAGGGTGAGAGTGCGTATAATCCATGGACTCAACATTAGTCATAAGGAACTCAAATACTCATTGCAAAAATCTATTAGTCATTGAAACAAAGTACTCATACGTCCATTTTGCATCATGCTTTTATATTGATATTTATTGCATTATGGGCTGTTATTACTCATTATATCGTAATACTTATGCCTTTTCTCTCTTATTTTATAAGGTTTACATGAAGAGAATGCCGGCAGCTGGAATTCTGGACCGGAAAAGGAGCGAATATTAGAGACCTATTCTGTACAACTCCAAAAGTCCCGAAACTTCACGGAGAATATTTTTGGAATACATAAAAAATATTGGGCTAAGAAAGTACCAGAGGGGGTCCACCTACCATCCACAATGGTGGAGGGCGCGCCCCCTACCTTGTGGGCCACCTGGCAGGCCCCGTATGCCCATCTTCTGCTATACGGTGTGTTTTGATCTAGACAAAATCACAAGGAAGCTTTCAGGATGAAGCGCCGCCGTGTCGAGGCGGAACCTGGGCAGAACCAATCTAGGGCTCTGGCGGAGCTATTCTGCGAGGGAACTTCCCTTCGGGAGGGGAAATCGAAGCCATCGTCATCACTAACGATCTTCTCATCAAGAGGGGGTCAATCTCCATCAACATCTTCACTAGCACCATCTCCTCTCAAACCCTAGTTCATCTCTTGTAACCGATATTTGACTCAAAACCTCAGATTGGTACCTATGGGTTGCTAGCAGTGTTGATTACTCCTTGTAGTTGATGCTAGTTGGTTTATTCGATGGAAGATCATATGTTCAGATCCTTAATGATAATTAATACTTCTCTGATTATGATCATGGATATGTTTTGTGAGTAGTTACGTTTGTTCCTGAGGACATGTGAGAAGTCTTGTTATAAGTAATCATGTGAATTTGGTATTCGTTCGATATTTTGATGAGATGTATGTTGTCTCTCCTCTAGTGGTGTCATGTGAATATCGACTACATGGAACTTCACCATTATTTGGGCCTAGGGGAAGGCATTGGGAAGTAATAAATAGATGATGGGTTGCTAGAGTGACAGAAGCTTAAACCCTCGTTGCTTCGTAAGGGGCTGATTTGGATCCATATGTTTCATGCTATGGTTAGGTTTACCTTAATTCTCCTTTCGTAGTTGTAGATGCTTGCGAGAGGGGTTAATCATAAGAGGGAGGCTTGTCCAACGAAGGACAACACCCAAGCATTGGTCCACCCACATATCAAATTATCAAAGTAACGATCGCGAATCATACGAGCATGATGAAAACTAACTTGACAACTATTCCCATGTGTCCTCGGGAGCGCTTTGCTTTATATAAGAGTTCATCCAGGCTTGTCCTTTGCTACAAAAAGGATTGGGCCACCTTGATGCACCTTGTTTACTTTTCTTACTTGTTACCCGTTACGAATTATCTTATCACACAACTATCTGTTACCGATAATTTCAGTGCTTGCAGAGAATACCTTGCTGAAAACCGCTTGTCATTTCCTTCTGCTCCTTGTTGTGTTCGACACTTTTACTTATCGAAAGGACTACGATAGATCCCCTATACTTGTGGGTCGTCAAGTACTACGCGCATGATCCTAGGGGGATAAATTGGTAGGAAAAGACCATCGCTCGTCCCCGACCGCCACTCATAAAGAAGATAATCAATAAATAAATCATGCTCCGACTTCATCACATAACGGTTCACCGTACGTGCATGCTACGGGAATCACAAACTTTAACACAAGTATTTCTACAATCCACAATTACTCACTAGCATGACTCTAATATCACCATCTCTATATCTCAAAACAATCATAAGGAATCAAACTTCACATAGTATTGAACGCACTTTATATGAAAGTTTTTATTATATCCTTCTTGGATGCCCAATTACCACACTGTTTAAAGAGACTCTCAAAATAATATAAGTGAAGCATGAGAGTTCAATAATTTATATAAAATAAAGCTACCGCCTGCTCTAAAAAGATATAAGTGAAGCACTAGAGCAAAATTGCCTAGCTCAAAACATATTAGTGAAGCACATAGAGTATTCTAATAAATTCACGATTCATGCGTGTCCCTCTCACAAGATGTGTACGGCAAGGATGATTGTTGAAAACTAAAAAGCAAAGACTCATATCATACAAGACCCTCCAAGAGAAACACATATCATGTGGTGAATAATAATATGGCCTCAAGTAAATTTACCGATAGACCAACGGACAGATGAAGCCGAGCGGGGTGCAGGTGAGGTGATGCACAATCTTGATCGAATGAGGGTGACGACAGCCAGCGCAGAATGACGGGCAGGTAGACACGCAGACAATGGTCTGGACAGCACATTGCATCGTGCGAGGCCGGCGGTTTGGGGAGGAGGCCGCGCGGTCGCGCAGGTGTCGGGATAGAGGAGCGCCCGTGTCGACGGTAGCGGCGGGCGACACAAACTGTTTTTAAATCGGAAAACCAAAAAGGAAACGCCGATTAAAACAACCGACGAGAGAGAGAAAAATTCGGACCAAAGTATCGGGAAAAGACACTCTAGGGCGACCGGATAACATGACAGGTGGACGAATCCTATGTACAGGTGGCGCGGGCCCCCGACGGCGGTCATTGCAGGCCGACGGTTTGGGGAGGAGGCCGCATGGTCGTGCCGGTGTTAGAATAGAGGAGCGATCGTGTCGATGGCAGCGGCGAGCGACACAAACCGTTCTTAGATCAGAAAACCAAAAAGAATACGCCGATCAAAACAACCGATGAGAGAGAAAAATCCGGACCAAAATATATCAGGAAAAAGACTCTAGGGCAACCAATTAACATGACATGCGGGAAATCTCTAGGTACTGGCGGCAAGGGCCCCCGGCGGCTGTCATTGCAGGCCGACTGCCCCGGGGGCGGCACTGTGCGGAAGCGGCGGGCAGCAGCTAGGGTTAGATTGGTTATGCTGATACCATGTTAGAAGGGATAGAGAGGGATTGACAACTTAAAGTGCAAGACAAGACAGGAACAAATTCTAATCTATCTTATACTTCCTAATAATCATAATACTCAGCATTGCCGATGCATTTGGCACATCTGCGCTGCTGTTCGTGATGCTGCATAATGATTTCTGCTTCGGGACATATTCCTTGAGCTGTAAAATGCATCAATTTTAGCCATTTTGCCAGCCTAGTTCATTGAGGTTGTGATTTCCTTAATCTTTTTAATTATTTATTTACAAACCATTTAAATAATATGCAGACAACCGCTACTGTTATGCTGATATTGCGTAACTACCCGAGATTTTACCTTCCTCCACTACATTACATTCATCTGAAATTTGTTCCAAAGACAAATGGCTGGAAGAACAAACATAATATACTAATAGAAACTGTTGAATATATGTGTACGTGGATATTGTGTCTTGGGGCCACCTCCTAGTCTATCTGTATAGTTGAGGTTGTGGCCCCCCTATGTACTCATATATACATGCCTCGTCGTCGCGACTACTGCCGCTGCCACCACCGGTTCCTCCGGTCGCCGCTGCTGCCACCGGTTGCCGCCGCACCTCCCACCCCCAACCGCCGCCACCCTCCTCCCGCTCCTCCCTCCACCCGCGCCGCTCCCACTGCCCACCAGCGCCACTCCACCCTCCACCCAAGCCGCCCGCAACCCTAACCCGACCCGCACTGAATCCTATCAGCGCCGCGCCCCTCCATCCACGCCGCGCACCTCTCCCCTCGCTGCACCATGAGTTCATCGTCCTCCACCGTCTCCAACCCCTTCGCCGGTCCCGATGTCACCCTCGTCCACGACCTCAACATCCATGAGCGCGTCCCGATGGTGCTTGATCAATCCACATCGTCCTACTCCGCTTGGAAGTGGTACTTCTCCTTGGTGTTTCGTGAGTACCTGCTCCACGGCCACGTCGACGGCACCGTGGACTCGAGTCTGATATTCACGACGAGGAGTGGATGATCCTCGACGCCACTATCATCCGCTGGTTCTACCTCACCATCTTCAACGACCTCTTCCACACCTTGGTGGATGATGACAACAACGCCTACGCCGTCTGGACCAAGCTAGATGGCCTCTTCACCGACAACAAGCTGCAGCGCAAGGTCGTCCTCCATGGCGAGTTTTACGCGTGCCAGCAGCTTGCTCGTCCATCGACGATTTTTGCATGCGCCCCAAAAATCTTGCCGATGAGCTCTGCGATCCTGGCGAGATGGTCGATGATGAGCTCCTCACCGCCGGCCTCAACGAGGACTTTGGGAACGCCGCCTCCAACCTCACCCTAATCCCGGATCCTACCTTCGCTAAGGTGGTGGCGTACCTCAAGCTGGAGGAACGACGGATGAAAATAGCCCGGATTCGGGCGACCCACACTGCTCTCGCCGCCGACACCAGTGGGGGCCAGGCGTCGCCATTGCCATGTCCCGTGCCGGCCCTCGCGCCCGCGCCCACCTTCCCGCAGGCGCCGGTCGCCCCCTTCCCTCCGCCGCAGCGGGCCGCTAACGGGGGGCACCGCGGCGGCCTTCGTGGAGGCCTCAAGCAGCAGCATGGTCAGGGCGCTCTTGGAGGAGCGGCCCGCCCTCAGAACCAGCAGTACCAGCCGGCCCCGTGGTGCGCCAGCAAGAACCCTTGGACTGGCATCCTGCGCGCCTACTCCATGCCGGTTCCCCGCGCCCCTACACCAGGTAACCTCGGCACCCGGCCTCCGTCTCGCTGGGCGTTCTACGTCGCGCCACAGCCATATGCGGTGCCCTACGGGCCCCTCTCCTACGACCAGCTCCCGCAGCCAAGTGGGCTGCCGCCGCTGCCCCTGAGGCCCCGCCCCAGCAGCACGCCATCCCGCCGGCGCCGTAGGACCCGGCTCTCTTGGCGGCTCTGCACTCCGCTCCCTCACCGTCCACCTACACCGGTGGCCGCGACTAGTATATGGACACTAGAGCTACGCGCACATGGCAGCTCATCCTGGTAGCCTCCACACCTCCTATCCCGTCCACACTTCCGCTCGTATCACCGTCGGTGACGGTTCCTCCCATCCCATCACTGACATAAGACATGCATATTTTCCATCTAATTCTACTCCATTGTCATTATCTGACATCTTAGTTTCTCCTGATATTATTAAAAATCTTGTCTCTGTTGGTTCTTTTACAGGTGAAAATCCTGTTACCGTTGAGTTGACGAGTGTGGTTTTTCTGTTAAGGACGCTCGTACCTGGATGGTACTCCACCGACGTGACAGCTCCGTTGAGCTCTACCCGGTCCACTCCACCGCCTCCACCACCTCCGCCGCCACCGTCGCACTCGCCATCGGAGTGGATCTTTGGCACGCTCGCTTGGGTCATCCCAACCCTGCCACCCTTTGTCATATACTTCAGAATTTGTGTTTCACGTGTAATAAGATCGAGGATCACTCGTGTCATGCATGTTGCCTCGGCAAACATGCTCATCTTCTGTTTAGAGAATCTTCTCATGTTGCATCATACCCGTTTGAGTTAATTCATAGTGATGTTTGGACCTCTCCTACTGCAAGTAATATGGGCTATCTTTAATATCTTGTTATACTTGATGATTTTTCGCACTATGTGTGGACCTTCCTGTTGGGTCATAAGTCGGATGTCAACTGCACTCTCGCCCCTTTATACACCTATGTTTTTACGAAGTTTGGTCGTCCCCTTCTCGCGTTTCAAAAAGATAACGGGAAGGAGTTTGACAACCTAGCTGTTCGCACTCTCCTCACCACAAATGGCACGACTTTTTGTCTCACATGCCCGTACACTTCGCAACAGAACGGTCGCGCCGAGCGTTCGGACCCTTGTTTTCACGCCAATGTGCCTCCACTCTTTTAGCCTGACGCTCTCGCCACCGCATCACTCCTCATTAACATCCGCCCGTGTCGCACTCGCGGTAACTTGAGGTTTAAATCTTTCATTAGCAATAGCGCGTGTTTAAATCCTAGCACTACTAGGGGAACAGATAGGGGATCTTTCTCAGAAAACACTAGTAATAGCGCGTGTTTAAATCCTATTAGTAGCGCCGGGCGCGGCGCTACTAGTAAGGCGCTACAGCTAAAGGTTAGCAGTAGCGTGGTTTGGACCATGCTACTGCTTTGACGACTTAGTAGCAGCGCTTTGTTCTATGAGCGCTACTGGTAATTAGTAGTAGCGCTTCTCCTAGAACGTGCTACTACTATTATCACTAGTAGAAAACGTGCTTATTGTCCCGGTTCGTAAGGGCCTTTTGTCCCGGTTCCTGAACCGGGACTAAAGGGTCGGTACTAATGCCCTAGCCCTTTAGTCCCGGTTGAAACAAGAACCAGGACAGATGGGCCTCCACGTGACCTGTGCGTGGAGCCCAGGCAGGAGGGCCTTTGGTCCCGGTTGGTGGCACCAACCGGGACCAATAGGCATCCAACCGTCAGCATTTCTGTGGCTGGGCTTTTTGTTTTTTGTTGAAAGGGAGGGGGGGTTTGGTGGTTTTGGGGGGTTAATTTAGGTGTTTCATATATTGTGTTAGCTAGCTAATTAATAAAGAGAAGTGTCCTCTCTTATGTCCGTGCTGAAGGAAATATGCCATAGAGGCAATAATAAAGTTATTATTTATTTCCTTATATCATGATAAATGTTTATTATTCATGCTAGAATTGTATTAACCGTATACATAATACATGTGTGAAAACATAGACAAACATAGTGTCACTAGTATGCCTCTACTTGACTAGCTCGTTGAATCAAAGATGGTTAAGTTTCCTAGCCATAGACATGAGTTGTCATTTGATTAACGGGATCATATCATTAGGAGAATGATGTGATTGACTTGACCCATTCCGTTAGCCTAGCACTTGATCGTTTAGTATGTTGCTATTGCTTTCTTCATGACTTATACATGTTCCTGTAACTATGAGATTATGCAACTCCTGTTTACCGGAGGAACACTTTGTGTGCTACCAAACGTCACAACATGACTGGGTGATTATAAAGGAGCTCTACAGGTGTCTCCGAAGGTACATGTTGGGTTGGCGTATTTCGAGATTAGGTTTTGTCACCCCGATTGTCGGAGAGGTATCTCTGGGCCCTCTCGGTAATGCACATCACTATAAGCCTTGCAAGCAATGTAGCTAATGAGTTAGTTACAGAATGATGCATTACGTAACGAGTAAAGAGACTTGCCAGTAACGAGATTGAACTAGGTATTGGATACCGACGATCGAATCTCGGACAAGTAACATACCGATGACAAAGGGAACAACGTAGGTTGTTATGCGGTTTGACCGATAAAGATCTTTGTGGAATATGTAGGAGCCAATATGAGCATCCAGGTTCCGCTATTGGTTATTGACCGAGAATAGTTCTAGGTCATGTCTACATAGTTGTCGAACCCGTAGGGTCCGTACGCTTAACATTACGATGAAAGTTTTATTATGAGTTTATGAGTTTTGATGTACCGAAGGAGTTCGGAGTCCCGGATGAGATCGGGGACATGACAAGGAGTCTCGAAATGGTCGAGACGTAAAGATCGATATATTGGACGACTATATTTGGACTTCGGAAAGGTTCCGAGTGATTCGGGTATTTTTCGGAGTACCGGAGAGTTATGAGAATTCGTATTGGGCCTTAATGGGCCATACGGGAAAGGAGAGAGAGGTCCCAACGGGTGGCCGCACCCCTCCCCATTGAGTAGTCTGAATTGGACTAGGGAAGGGGGGCGCGCCCCCTTCCTTCCTTCTCCTTCTCCCTTCCCTTTCCTTCTCTCCTACTCCTACTACATGGAAGGGCTCCTAGTTCTACTAGGAAAGGGGGAATCCTACTCCCGATGGGAGTAGGACTCCCCTAGGGCGCGCCATAGAGAGGGCCAGCCCTCCCCTCCTCCACTCCTTTATATACGGGGGCAGGGGGCACCCCATAGACACACAAGTTGATCTTCGTGATCGTTCCTTAGCCGTGTGCGGTGCCTCCCTCCACCATATTCCACCTCGATCATATCGTTGCAGTGCTTAGGCGAAGCCCTGCATCGGTAGAACATCATCATCGTCACCACACCGTCGTGCTGACGGAACTCATCCCCGACACCCTGCTGGATCGGAGTCCGGGGATCATCATCGAGCTGAACATGTGCTGAACTCGGAGGTGCCGTACGTTCGGTACTTGGATCGGTCAAATCATGAAGACGTACAACTACATCAACCGCGTTGTCATAATGCTTCCGCTTTCGGTCTACGAGGGTACGTGGACAACACTCTCCCCTCACCATGATCTTGCGTGTGCGTAGGAATTTTTTTGAAATTACTACGTTCCCCAGCAGTGGCATCCGAGCCTAGGTTTTATGCGTTGATGTTATATGCACGAGTAGAACACAAGTGAGTTGTGGGCGATACAAGTCATACTGCTTACCAGCATGTCATACTTTGGTTCAGCGGTATTGTTGGATGAAGCGGCCCGGACCGACATTACGCGTACGCTTACGCGAGACTGGTTCTACCGACGTGCTTTGCACACAGCTGGCTGGCGGGTGTCAGTTTCTCCAACTTTAGTTGAACCGAGTGTGGCTACACCCGGTCCTTGCGAAGGTTAAAACAGCACTAACTTGACGAACTATCGTTGTGGTTTTGATGTGTAGGTAAGAACGGTTCTTGCTAAGCCCATAGCAGCCACGTAAAACTTGCAACAACAAAGTAGAGGATGTCTAACTTGTTTTTGCAGGGCACGTTGTGATGTGATATGGTCAAGACGTGATGCTATATTTTATCGTATGAGATGATCATGTTTTGTAACCGAAGTTATCGGCAACTGGCAGGAGCCATATGGTTGTGGCTTTATTGTATGAAATGCAAACGCCCTGTAATTGCTTTACTTTATCACTAAGCGGTAGCGATAGTCGTAGAAGCAATAGATGGCGTAACGATAACGATGCTACGATGGAGATCAAGGTGTCGCGCCAGTGATGATGGTGATCACGACGGTGCTTCGGAGATGGAGATCACAAGCACAAGATGATGATGGCCATATCATATCACTTATATTGATTGCATGTGATGTTTATCCTTTATGCATCTTATCTTGCTTTGATTGACGGTAGCATTTTAAGATGATCTCTCACTATAATTATCAAGAAGTGTTCTCCCTGAGTATGCACCATTGTGAAAGTTCTTCGTGCTGAGACACCACGTGATGATCGGGTGTGATAGGCTCTACGTTCAAATACAATGGGTGCAAAACAGTTGCACACGTAGAATACTCAGGTTAAACTTGACGAGCCTAGCATATAACAAATATGGCCTTGGAACACAGAGACCGAAAGGTCGAACGTGAATCATATAGTAGATATGATCAACATAGTGATGTTCACCATTGAAACTACTCCATCTCACGTGATGATCGGACATGGTTTAGTTGATTTGGATCATGTGATCACTTAGATGACTAGAGAGATGTCTGTCTAAGTGGGAGTTCTTAAGTAATATGATTAATTGAACTTAAATTTATCATGAAGTTAGTACCTGATAGTATTTTGCATGTCTATGTTTTTTGTAGATAGATGGCTCGTGCTGTTGTTCCGTTGAATTTTAATGCGTTCCTTGAGAAAGCAAAGTTGAAAGATGATGGTAGCAATTACACGGACTGGGTCCGTAACCTGAGGATTATCCTCATTGCTGCACAGAAGAATTACGTCCTGGAAGCACCGCTGGGTGCCAGTCCTGCTGCTGATGCAACTGACGACGTTAAGAACGTCTGGCAGAGCAAAGCTGATGACTACTCGATAGTTCAGTGTGCCATGCTTTACGGCTTAGAACCTGGTCTTCAACGACATTTTGAACGTCATGGAGCATATGAGATGTTTCAGGAGTTGAAGTTAATATTTCAAGCAAATGCCCGGATTGAGAGTTATGAAGTCTCCAATAAGTTCTATAGCTGCAAGATGGAGGAGAATAGTTCTGTCAGTGAACACATACTCAAAATGTCTGGGTATAATAATCACTTGATTCAACTAGGAGTTCATCTTCCTGATGATAGTGTCATTGACAGAATATTTCAATCACTGCCACCAAGCTACAAGAGCTTCGTGATGAACTATAATATGCAAGGGATGGACAAGACTATTCCCGAGCTCCTCGCAATGCTAAAAGCCGCGGAGGTAGAAATCAAGAAGGAGTATCAAGTGTTGATGGTCAACAAGACCACCAGTTTCAAGAAAAAGGGCAAAGGGAAGAAGAAGGGGAACTTCAAGAAGAACAGCAAACAAGTTGCTGCTCAAGAGAAGAAACCCAAGTCTGGACCTAAGCCTGAGACTGAGTGCTTCTACTGCAAGCAGACTGGACACTGGAAGCGGAACTGACCCAAGTATTTGGCGGATAAGAAGGATGGCAAAGTGAACAAAGGTATATGTGATATACATGTTATTGATGTGTAGCTTACTAATACTCGCAGTAGTACCTGGGTATTTGATACTGGTTCTTTTGCTAATATTTGCAACTCGAAACAGGAACTACGGATTAAGCGAAGATTGGCTAAGGACGAGGTGACGATGCGCGTGGGAAATGGTTCCAAAGTCGATGTGATCGCGGTTGGCACGCTACCTCTACATCTACCATCGGGATTAGTTTTAGACCTAAATAATTGTTATTTGTTGCCAGCGTTAAGCATGAACATTATACCTGGATCTTGTTTGATGCGAGACGGTTATTCATTTAAATCAGAGAGTAAAGGTTGTTCTATTTATATGAGTAATATCTTTTATGGTCATGCACCCTTGAAGAGTGGTCTACTTTTATTGAATCTCGATAGTAGTAATACACATATTCATAGTGTTGAAACCAAAAGATGCAGAGTTTATAACGATAGTGCAACTTATTTGTGGCACTGTCGTTTAGGTGATATCGGTATAAAGCGCATGAAGAAACTCCATACTGATGGACTTTTGGAATCACTTGATTATGAATCACTTGGTACTTGCGAACCGTGCCTCATGGGCAAGATGACTAAAACGCCGTTCTCCGGAACTATGGAGCGAGCAACTGATTTGTTGGAAATCATACATACTGATGTTTGTGGTCCAATGAATATTGAGGCTCGCGGTGGGTATCGTTATTTTCTCACCTTCACAGATGATTTGAGCAGATATGGGTATATCTACTTAATGAAACACAAGTCTGAAACATTTGAAAAGTTCAAACAATTTCAGAGTGAAGTAGAAAATCATCGTAACAAGAAAATAAAATTTCTATGATCTGATCGTGGAGGAGAATATTTGAGTTACGAGTTTGGTTTACATTTGAAACAATGCGGAATAGTCTCGCAACTCACGCCACCCGGAACACCACAACGAAATGGTGTGTCCGAACGTCGTAATCATACTTTACTAGATATGGTGCGACCTATGATGTCTCTTACTGATTTACCGCTATCGTTTTGGGGTTATGCTTTAGAGACGGCCGCATTCACGTTAAATAGGGCACCATCAAAATCCTTTGAGACGACGTCTCATGAACTGTGGTTTGGCAAGAAACCAAAGTTGTCATTTCTTAAAGTTTGGGGTTGCGATGCTTATGTGAAGAAACTTCAACCAGATAAGCTCGAACCCAAATCGGAGAAATGAGTCTTCATAGGATGCCCAAAAGAGATTGTTGGGTACACCTTCTATCACAGGTCTGAGGGCAAGATTTTCGTTGCTAAATTCGGATCCTTTCTAGAGAAGGAGTTTCTCTCGAAAGAACTGAGTGGGAGAAAAGTAGAACTTGATAAGGTAATAGTACCTTCTCCTGAATTGGAAAATAGTTTATCACTGAAATCAGTTCCAGTGATACCTGCACCAATTAGTGAGGAAGCTAATGATGATGATCATGAAACTTCAGATCAAGTTACTACAGAACCTCGTAGGTCTTCCAGAGTACACCAGAGTGGTACGGTAATCCTGTTATGAAAGTCATGTTAGTAGACCATGATGAACCTACGAACTATGAGGAAGCGATGATGAGCCCAGATTCCGCGAAATGGCTTGAGGCCATAAAATCTGAGATAGGATCCATGTATGAGAACAAAGTACGGACTTTGGTTGACTTGCTCGATGATCAGCAAGCCATGTTAAATAATTGGATCTTCAAGAGGAAGACAGACACTGATAGTAGTGTTACTATCTACAAAGCTTGACTTGTCACAAAAAGGTTTTTGACAAGTTCAAGGTGTTGACTACAATGAGATTTTCTCAACTGTAGCAATGCTTAAGTCTGTCAGAATCATGTTAGCAATTGCCACATTTTATGAAATCTGGCAAATGGATGTCAAAACTACATTCTTTAATGGATTTATTAAAGAAGAGTTGTATATGATGCAACCAGAAGGTTTTGTCAATCCTAAAGGAGCTAACAAAATGTGCAAGCTCCAGTGATCCATCTATGGACTAGTGCAAGCATCTCAGAGTTGGAATACACACTTTGATAAGTTGATCAAAGCATATAGTTTTATACAGACTTGCGGTGAAGCCTGTATTTACAATAAAGTGAGTGGGAGCGCTACCGCCTTTCTGATAAATATATGTGAGTAACATATTGTTGATCAGAAATGATGTAGAATTGTTCTGGAAAGCATAAAGGAGTATTTGAAAGGAGTTCTTTAAAAGAAAGACCTCAATAAAGCTACTTACATATTGAGCATCAAGATCTATTGAGATAGATCAAGACGCTTGATAAGTTTTTTCAATAAGTACATACCTTGTCAAGATTTTGAAGTAGTTCAAAATGGAACAGTCAAAGAAAAGTTCTTGCCTGTGTTGCAAAGGTGTGAAATTGAGTAAGACTCAAATCCCGACCACGGCAGAAAATAGAAAAGAGAGTGAAAGTCATTCCCTATGCCTCAGTCATAGGTTCTATAAAGTATGCTATGCTATGTACCGGACCTATTGTATACCTTGCTCTGAATTTGGCAAGGGAGTACAATAGTGATCTAGGAGTAGATCACTGGATATTTGTCAAGAACATCCTTAGTGAGGACTAAGGAAATATTTCTCGATTATGGAGGTGATAAAAGAGCCTATCGTAAAGAGTTACATCGATGCAAGCTTTTTACACCGATCCAGATGACTCTAAGTCTCAATCTGGATACATATTGAAAGTGGGAGCAATTAGCTAGAGTAGCTCCGTGCAGAGCATTGTAGACATAGAATATTTGCAAAATACATACGGCTCTGAATGTGACAGACCCGTTGACTAAGCTTCTCTCACGAGCAAAAAATGATCATACCTTAGTACTCTTGGGTGTTAATCACATAGCGATGTGAACTAGATTATTGACTCTAGTAAACCCTTTGGGTGTTGGTCACATGATGATGTGAACTAGATTATTGACTCTAGTGCAAGTGGGAGACTGAAGGAAATATTTCCTAGAGGCAATAATAAAGTTATTATTTATTTTCTTATATCATGATAAATGTTTATTATTGATGCTAGAATTGTATTAACCGGAAACATAATACATGTGTGAAAACATAGACAAACATAGTGTCACTAGTATGCCTCTACTTGACTAGCTCATTGAATCAAAGATGGTTAAGTTTCCTAGCTATAGACATGAGTTGTCATTTGATTAACGGGATCACATCATTAGGAGAATGATGTGATTGACTTGACCAATTCCGTTAGCCTAGCACTTCATCATTTAGTATGTTGCTATTGCTTTCTTCATGACTTATACATGTTCCTGTAACTATGAGATTATGCAACTCCCGTTTACCGGAGGAACACTTTGTGTGCTACCAAACGTCACAACGTAACTGGGTGATTATAAAGGGGCTCTACAGGTGTCTCCGAAGGTACATGTTGGGTTGGCGTATTTCGAGATTAGGTTTTGTTACTCCGATTGTCGGAGAGGTATCTCTGGGCCCTCTCGGTAATGCACATCACTAAAAGCCTTTCAAGCAATGTAGCTAATGAGTTAGTTACGGAATGATGCATTACGTAACGAGTAAAGAGACTTGCCGGTAACGAGATTGAACTAGGTATTGGATACCGACGATCGAATCTCGGACAAGTAACATACCGATGACAAAGGGAACAACGTATGTAGTTATGCGGTTTGACCGATAAAGATCTTCGTAGAATATGTAGGAGCCAATATGAGCATCCAGGTTCCGCTATTGGTTATTGACCGAGAATAGTTCTAGGTCATGTGTACATAATTCTCGAACCCGTAGGGTCCGCACGCTTAACGTTACGATGAAAGTTTTATTATGAGTTTATGAGTTTTGATGAACCCAAGGAGTTCGGAGTCCCGGATGAGATCGGGGACATGACGAGGAGTCTCAAAATGGTCGAGACGTAAAGATCGATATATTGGACGACTATATTTGGACTTCAGAAAGGTTCCGAGTGATTCGGGTATTTTTCGGAGTACCGGAGAGTTACGGGAATTCGTATTGGGCCTTAATAGGCCATACGGGAAAAGAGAGAAAGGTCCCAATGGGTGGCCGCACCCCTCCCCATTGACTAGTCCGAGTTGGACTAGGGAGGGGGGGCGCCCCCTTCCTTCCTTCTCCTTCTCCCTTCCTTTTCCTTCTCTCCTACTCCTACTACATGGAAGGGCTCCTAGTTCTACTAGGAAAGGGGGAATCCTACTCCCGGTGGGAGTAGGACTCCCCTAGGGCGCTCCATAGAGAGGGCCGGCCCTCCCCCTCCTCCACTCCTTTATATACGGGGGCAGGGGGCACCCCATAGACACACAAGTTGATCTTCGTGATCGTTCCTTAGCCGTGTGCGGTGCCCCCCTCCACCATATTCCACCTCGATCATATCGTTGTAGTGCTTAGGCGAAGCCCTGCGTCGGTATAACATCATCATTGTCACCACGCCGTCGTGCTGACGGAACTCATCCCCGACACTTGCTAGATCGGAGTTCGGGGATCGTCATCGAGCTGAACTTGTGCTGAACTCGGAGGTGCCGTACGTTCGGTACTTGGATCGGTCGGATCATGAAGACGTACGACTACATCAACCGCGTTGTCATAACGCTTCCGCTTTCGGTCTACGAGGGTACGTGGACAACACTCTCCCCTCTCGTTGCTATGCATCACCATGATCTTGCGTGTGCGTAGGAATATTTTTGAAATTACAACGTTCCCCAACACGTGCTTGGTCGACGGTACGTACTATACATACGTATAGAGAGGACTAGACACGCTAACTAGCTAGTAAGCAAACGAAGGAAACAGAAGATCGTCATCAACATATATATGCATACAGAGAGAAGTGATATCGACCACCTCTCCTTGTCCGATAGATTGGTCGAACAACAAGTTCTCGTATATCTATCCGACACTACCGGCTACATATATACAAAATTATCTCTTACAAATATAATCTCCTATCATACGGACACATGGTCCACATAGTATTCTCCGTCTTCAGTGATCATGTGGTCAAGAAAGAATGCCGCCAATTCCTCTTGAATTGCTCGCATACGATCTGGAGCTAGGAGTTCATCCCACAACCGAAATATCTAATTTGAAAAAGGGGGTCAATACATATATATATGAATGAATGAAACTCAACACAAATGATGATAATAAAATAAAATTGTGAATATTGTTATTTACGCACTTCATATTGTTCGTCAGAGTAGCCCCGCTCACAGGTCGTGTGGCGGATGGACTCGCAAACATAGTATCCACAGTAATTATTCTCGCCTTCCTACCACAACCACTTTACAAGAAATAGAGGTCAATCAAACTGATAAGCAAGCATGCTATAAATGGTATTGATGAAACTAGCGCTTGAATCACTAGGAGATGCGCAGAACATGCTAGTAGTAGTTACTTTCGGGTGTCTAAATTGCAGCTTCTTCGGCAGTCCCGGAGCTTTTTTGGCGAATTTTGTCCAAACCCTGCCAGACAAAGAAAACAATTACTTGATATCAAAAATGAACAAAGTTGCTGATATGGTGGATAATGATCGATTTAACTTACTTCTCGAGCATTTGAGTCATGTCCGCATACTCCTGGGGATTTTTCGTTTCGATTCTAAGACAGTTACTACTCCCGACTCAAGCTTAATCTCTAGGAGAATATAGTGGAACCTGCGCACGCATGCATAACTCATCAATTACATTAATATAACCTTGACTAATATATAAGGGAAACCGAATATGCACAAGACAGTAACACTCACTTGAAGTTGTAAGGAAAGAGTATTATATCTTTGTTTTCATTTATTACGAACGATCGTAGCAAGTTGGCCTCGGTATTTGCAGCATGAAATTCAACCTCAGTTGCATCTATGAGATTGGTGTTAATGAACCCAATATCACCGACTTGTCTTTTCTTCAATTCGACGATCTTCAATCTGCATAATATAGTGAGGATAATTATAAATACATGCAATGAAAGAGCTGAGCTATATAGAGAGACTTAATGATAGAAGTAGTACTACTTACAGATAGTAGCAGGTGACCGTTGCTTTATCGAGGGCCAATTGATTGAAAAACTGAAAGAACTCCTCAAATGGAACAGGCAATAGTTCAATTCCAATGAGGTCATGGTCCTTTTTAACTCTCACATAAAAGTATTCCTCCCCCAGACTCTTTGCAGGTTTTCAAGTACCAATCATGCAATCTTCACATCATCATTGGTAGAGATCTTTCATCTTTGACGGGAGGATTCCCGTACTCGTATCTTTGTATCTGCACCTCCAAGAAATCATAATGTACATCGTCGGGCAGGTAACCTCCAAGATTGCTATAACCGGGCACCATCCACGGATCATTAGCGAAGATGTCGCTAGACACCTTAAGCAGGGAGCACGATTGGTCCACTTGTTCGCCGAGATGGGCAATTTGTTTCCCAGCTCGTCGTTCTGCTAACCTTTGATCACTTCTAGTACTTCCCGACCGCTTCGCTTCGTGAAATGAATTTTCAATAATGCGGTCATAGTTGTCTTTCGGCGGAGACTTTGGTGGTTTCATCAGGGCAGCCAGAGTGTGCTTCGCTTTCACCGGATCTATCTTCTCCTCCAGAGGTGGATGTCTCTGTGCTTTCAACCCTTGAAACCAGTCCTTCATTTCAGCTTTAGAGATCTTCGTGTTTTCCTCGTCGGACCTCTTGTATGGTAACTTCTCTAGAGGCGTGAGATGAGGACCGAATTTGTATTGCCTCCCGCCTCTGGCTGTACTGCTAGACGCCGGCAGAGCAGATGGAGAGGCTGTCTTCTTTCCTTGCTTACGCGGCGGAGGAGAAGGACTACGACGCGCCGGAGCAGCCGGAGCGGCGGCGGGTCTCTTCCGCCCTTGCTGACGAGGCGGATAAGGAGGAGACTGGCTGCTCGGGCGTGCCGACGCAGGCGGAGAAGGAGGCGGAGTGCCGCCACACGCCGGGGAAGGAGCCGGCCGAGTGCCCTGATCGTCACTCGCCGGAGGAGGAGGCGGTGGAAGAGGCGGAGTGCCCTGACTCGCCGGAGGAGGAGGAGGAGGCGGAGGTGTCCAGTTCGGAAGGTTGATGAGCTCCTTCCGCCATAGGCATGAAGTCTTCAGATCAGAACCCAGCCGACTCTCCCCTTCACCGGTAGGGTGGTCAAGCTGGAGCTCCTCAAATCCCTCCGTTGTTTCATCCTCCATCACCCTAGCATATCCTTCTGGAATCGGCCGGCAGTGAAAAGTTGCGCCGGGTTCAGTAGGAAAAACAGAGCCAACAACCGCCTTGACCTTCATATTAATCCATTGCGTCACAAGGTGGCAATTTTGAGACTCCGTGATAGCATCCACGGGATAGCTGGCAGGAGCCGTCAAGACATGCTCCGGCTGAAGCAGCTCGGTGGAAGCCACGCTCCTTCTCCGGTGAGATGGCGGGGAAGCTTCGGGGGAAGCTTCGGCAGTTCGTTTGCTGCGATTTGCTTCTCGTTCCTCTATCGCTTGTACCCTTGCATGCAACGCGTGCAGTTGGGTCTGCTGCACTTTCTTCCTCCTCTCCTGGCATTTGTAACCGCCTGCTTCCGGAAAATCAGCCCTCCACGGAACGGAGGCTGGCGTGCCTCGTGTCCGTCCAGGGTGCTCGGGATTCCTGAGGGCCATTGTGAGCTCGTCGTTATCTCTGTCTGGAACGAACGTCCCTTGCTGCGCTGCAGGGATATAGTGCTGAAGCTTCTTGACTGGTATTTCCAATTGCTCGTCCGTCCAAATGCACGTTCCTGATACAGGGTCCAAGGTTCCGCCAGCCCCGAAGAACCAAGTCCGGCAACGGTCTGGCCAGTTCCTTGTCTCTGGTTCGATCCCTTTATCAAGCAGATCATTCTCAGCCTTGGCCCACTTAGGCCGGGCTTTGAGATAGCCACCTGACCCCGTGCGATAGTGACGCTTCTTCTTCGCAGCATTTTGCTTGTTTGTCGCCGACATCTTCTTACTCTTTTCCGATGTCTTGTGGGCCACAAATGCGGGCCAGTGATCTCTGATCTTCTCATATTTGCCCTTGAATTCTGGTGTCTCTTTTTTGTCGACAAACCTATTCAGGTCTTTCTTCCACCTCCTGAATAGGTCTGCCATCTTTGTAAGAGCAAAAGACTTGATTAATTGCTCTTTAACTGGCTTCTCCGGATCATCCTCTGGCGGTAGGGTGAAATTTGACTTCAGCTCAGTCCAAAGATCATTTTTCTGCATATCATTGACATAAGACACCTCAGGATCTTCTATAGCCGGCTTTAACCATTGTTGGATGCTGATCGGGATCTTGTCCCCTAACCAGAACCCCGCACTGAGCAACAAATGCGTTCTTTGTCTGGATGGGTTCAATCGGTTGGCCATTGCGTGCGATTTCTATGATCTCAAACCTTTCATCCGAGCTCAACTTTTTCTTCGGGCCTCGTCTCCTTACCAAAGTTGTGCTTGATCCGGAGGGCTAGAGAAAAAAACAAAGACGAGAGTTAATTCATATGTGTACATACCAAAACAATGAATGCATCAATTAACTAGTCAGCACAGGCTTAACTAATATCTGGCCGGACTCAGTTCGGTCACCGGAGCCGTCATAACGGTCTCCTTCTTGCACCGGCATTGGGTCACCGGAGCCATCCTCATGGTCTCCTTCTTGCACCGGCATTGGGTCACCGGAGCCATCATAATCATAGCCTGCTTCTTCACCCTCTCCTTCCAGACAATCGGTCTCGTTGAGAAACGAGAAGACGGCATCACTTCCTTGTGCGATTATGTCCCCCAACAACGCTTCTTGTGCTTTGTCTCGGGGGGTGTCCATAGTTTCTACAAATATTTACAACATGGAAATTATTATTCAAACATGACCGATGGATATATTAGTTGCAAACGTAGAACTAGCTAGCTAATCAAAGTAAGGAATCATATTAATTAATGGCCTCGACGCTGCTTCTCTAGGGTTTGGGGTGGCCTCACGCTTCAAGGGTTTGGGGTGGCCTCGAGAACGCTTCAAGGAGGGGGTAATATCGACAACGACAAGATACATACATGGGAAAATAATGTTATCGGGGAGGGGGGTATATCGACCCGCCCCCACTTGTTGAAGTTATCGGGGAGGGGGTATATCGACCCGCCCCCACGTGTTGAAGTTATCGGGAGGGGGTATATCGACCCCCCCTCCAAGTGTTGAAGTTATCGGGGGAGGGGGTATATCGACCCCCCCCCCACGTGTTGAAGTTATTGGGAGGGGGTATATCGACCCCCCCTCCTACGTGTTGAAGTTATCGGGGAGGGGGTATATCGACCCTCCCCCCCACATGTTGAAGTTATCGGGAGGGGGTATATCGACCCCCTCCCTCCACGTGTTGAAGTTATCGGGGAGGGGGTATATCGACCCCCCCCACGTGTTGAAGTTATCGGGAGGGGGTATATCGACCCCCGCCCCCCATGTGTTGAAGTTATCGGGAGGGGGTATATCGACCCCCCCCACGTGTTGAAGTTATCGGGGAGGGGGTATATCGACCCCCCCCCCCCCACATGAAGTAGTATTGCTTGTTTTTTTAAATAATGTTCAAATTGAAATTTTAGAAAAAAAGTAAAGGTTTTGCCTAATTCATTGTTCATATGAATATACAAACATTTGCATATTTACAATAATCAATATCACCAAAAAATCTATGAACAGAAAAAAATACTATTTTTTCTAAAAATCTATCTTTTGCATATATACATGAACATATATGTACATACATATATACATTTTTATAAAATGCAAAAAACAAAAAATCTAAAAAAGGACATATAAACAGATATACACACATACATATACTCATACATATACATATAATCAGGAAAAAACATATATATATTTGCAAAAAAAACAGGGGGAAGAGGGGGGCGATGCCGGCCCTGACCAAAGCGAGGCAGAGGATACGGCGGCGCGGGGAAGCTGGGGCGCGGCGAGGCAGAGGCGACGGCGAGGCAGAGCCGGGGCGGTAACGGCGTTGGGGCGGCGCGGGGAGACCGCGACGGCGCGGGGTGGCGCGCGGCGACGGCGTCGGGGCGGTGCGGGGAGGCGACGTCGTCTGGGAGGGGCGGGATGGCGCCGGAGGCAGGGAGACGACGGCGACGACGAGGCACAGAGGTGCAACCTGGCGGCATCGTCGGGCGGCAATTGCGAGATGAAGTGAAAATTTTCACAACTCTTGCTTATATACAATGAGCATTGGTCCCGGTTCGTGGCACAAACCGGGACCAATGCCCCTTTAGTCCCGGTTGGTGCCACCAACCGGGACCAAAGGCCTCTTTTCAGCAGCCCAAAGGGCGGGAAGCGGCGGCCTTTTGTCCAGGTTGGTGCCACGAACCGGGACCAATGCCCCCCTTTAGTCCCGGTTGGTGCCACTAACCGGGACCAAAGGCCTTGCACAGCGGTGTGGTGGTGGGAGTTAAGTCCCACCTCGCTAGCTGGGAGAGAGCCGCACCTGTTTATAAGGTGTGGTGTGCCTTCCCTCTCGAGCTCCTCTCTAAAGCAGGCTTTCGGGCCTAGCCGTGCGCTGTGTGCCTGTGGGCCTACAGGGCCTCCTGCGGGCCTGAATCCTGGCCCATGGTAGGGTTTCTAGTCGTATTCAGGCCGTGGGGGCCCAGTAGGTGGCACTTATTTTGTTTTTTTGTTTTCTTTGTTGCTTTATTTAGTTTATTTTGTTTCTACTTACAACAAAATACTTATTGCTGCTATATTTATTTTTTCCAGTTTTTTTGTTTTGTTTTCTGCATTATTTATTTTCTTTTGTTTTTTGTTTTATTTTTTAATTCTTTTTGCCTTTAGGTCAGCAAATTATAAACTTTATGTTAGTGCCATTAGTTTTAGAAAAATTATAAACTTTATGATAGTGCCATTAGTTTTTAAATTTGAATAGTTAAAATTTGAATTCTTTGAAATTTGTGTCAATCACAAGTTTGTGATTAACTTTACTAAAAAAATGAACATAGATGCGCCTATAGAGAAAATTCAACCTAAATTGATAATAAATTTCTATGAATTTCAGAGAAATTTACTATAAATTTAGGTCAAATTCCCTGTATAGGGGCATCTATTTTCACTGTGAGAGGAGCTCAACAAGGCAGAGAGGGACGCGCTTATAAACCGGTGTGAGCGCCCTTCGGTTGGCGAGGTGGGATTAAACTCTGACCGCAATGAGGACCAACCCTTTAGATCCCGGTTTGCGGCACAAACCGGGACTAATGGTCATGGGCCAGGGGCGAGGCGCATTGGTCCCAGTTCGTGCGTGGAACCGGGACCAAAAGGTCTAGACGAACCGGGACTATTGGCCCACATGGCTGCCCTCTTGAGTGTTTTTGGTGAGTACATAGTTGACAAGGAGCGAACCGGGATTAATGGTATTACAAGGGCCGAACCATAAGACATTAAAGCATTTCAAATGAACTCTGAAAAAGTTGCAAGTTGGCATGGTATCATAATTTCACACACATAGCCTGGGTCAATGGTATCATAGTCGTCTGTTACAAAGTTGGCATGGTATCATCATAATAGTTGCGGAAGAAAGTCGTCACTTTTTCTTCGCTTGTGTCATTTGCTTATTGCACCGTAACCATGGATAATATTCATCTTTATCAGGATGCTTGGGTCAGCCTTGACTTTGAAGGTAGGAATTTCATGAAACTTTTCATAATCTTCAGACATGTCTGTCTTGCCCTCCACTCCCACGATGTCCCTTTTTCCTGAAAGAACTATGTTGCGCTTTGGCTCATCGTATGATGTATTCGCTTCCTTATCTTTTCTTTTTCTCGATCTGGTAGACATGTCCTTCACATAGATAACCTGTGTCACATCATTGGCTAGGACGAACGGTTCGTCAGTGAACCCAAGATTTTTCAGATCCACTGTTGTCATTCAGAACTGTGGGTCTACCTGTACCCCGCCTCCTAACAGATTGACCCAGTTGCAGTTAAACAAAGGGACCTTAAAATCATGTCCATAGTCAAGTTCCCATATGTCCACTATGTAACCATAATATGTGTCCTTTCTCCTCTCGGTTGTTGCATCGAAGCGGACACCGCTGTTTTGGTTGGTGCACTTTTGATCTTGGTCAATCATGTAAAATGTATTACCATTTATCTCGTATCCTTTGTAAATCAATACAGTCAAAGATGGTCCCCTGAACAACAAGTACAGCTCATCACAAACAGTGTTGTCACCTCTGGGACGTGTTTCCAACCAACTACTGAAAGTCCTGATGTGTTCACATGTAATCTAGTCGTCGCACTGCTCCGGGTGTTTGGAGTGCAGACTGTTCTTGTGTTCATCGATATACGGGGTCACCAAGGTAGAGTTCTGTAGAACTGTGTTGTGTGCTTGAGACCAAGAATATCCGTCCCTCCATATTATTGAGTCCCTTCCAAGCGTGCCTTTTCCAGTCAGTCTCCCCTCATACCATGATTTTGGGAGACCTATCTTCTTAAGGCCAGGAATGAAGTCAACACAAAACCCTATGACATTCTCTGTTTGATGGCCCATGGAGATGCTTCCTTCTGGCCTAGCGCGGTTACGGACATATTTCTTTAGGACTCCCATGAACCTCTCAAAGGGGAAGATATTGTGTAGAAATACGGGCCCCAGAATGACGATCTCGTCGACCAGATGAACTAGCACGTGCGTCATGATATTGAAGAAGGATGGTGGGAACACCAGCTCGAAACTGACAAGACATTGCGCCACATCACTCCTTAGCGTTGGTATGATTTCTGGATCGATCACCTTCTGAGATATTGCATTGAGGAATGCACATAGCTTCACAATGGCTAATCGGACGTTTTCCGGTAGAAGCACCCTCAATGCAACCGGAAGCAGCTACGTCATAATCACGTGGCAGTCATGAGACTTTAGGTTCTGGAACTCTTTCTCTGGCATATTTATTATTCCCTTTATATTTGAGGAGAAGCAAGTCGGGACCTTCATACCGAGCAGGCATTCAAAGAAGATTTCTTTCTCTTCTTTCGTAAGAGCGTAGCTGGCAGGACCTTCATACTGCTTCGGAGGCATGCCGTCTTTTTCGTGCAAGCGTTGAAGGTCCTCCCATGCCTCAGGTGTATCTTTTGTCTTCCCATACACGCCCAAGAAGCCTAGCAGGTACACGCAAAGGTTCTTCGTCACGTGCATCACGTCGATCGAAGAGCGGACCTCTAGGTCTTTCCAGTGGGGTAGGTCCCAAAATATAGATTTCTTCTTCCACATGGGTGTGTGTTTCTCAGCGTCATTCAGTACAGCTAGTCCGCCGGGACCCTTTCCAAAGATTACGTGTAAATCATTGACCATAGCAAGTACGTGATCACCGGTACGCATGGCGTGCTTCTTCCGGTGATCTGACTCGCCTTTGAAATGCTTGCCTTTCTTTCGACATTGATGGTTGGTCGGAAGAAATCGACGATGGCCCAGGTACACATTCTTCCTGTAGCTTTCCAGGTATATACTTGTTGGGGAACGTTGCAGAAAATTAAAATTTTTCCTACGGTTTCACCAAGATCCATCTATGAGTTCATCTAAGCAACGAGTCATGGGAGAGAGATTGCATCTACATACCACTTGTAGATCGCGTGCGGAAGCGTTCACTAGAACGTGGATGATGGAGTCATACTCGTCGTGATCCAAATCACCGATGACCGAGTGCCGAACGGACGGCACCTCCGCGTTCAACACACGTACGGAGCGGATGACGTCTCCTCCTTCTTGATCCAGCAAGGGAGAAGGAGAGGTTGAGGAAGATGGCTCCAGCAGCAGCACGACGGCGTGGTGTTGGTAGAGAAGCAGCACTCCGGCAGGGCTTCGCCAAGCACGTGACGGAGGAGGAGAGGTGTAGCAGGGGAGAGGGAGGCGCCAAGATGCAAGGGTGCGGCTGCCCCCTCCCTCCCCCCCTTTATATAGGCCCCCTGGGGGGGCGCCGGCCCTTGGAGATCTGATCTCCCAAGGGGGCGGCGGCCAAGGGGGGAGGCTTGCCCCCCAAGGCAAGTAGGGCGCCCCCCACCCTAGGGTTTCCAACCCTAGGCGCAGGAGGCCCAAGTGGGGGGCGCACAAGCCCACCAGGGGCTGGTTCCCTCCCACTTCATCCCATGGGGCCCTCCGGGATAGGTGGTCCTGTTGGAAATATGCCCTAGAGGCAATAATAAAAGTGTTATTATTATATTTCCTTGTTCATGATAATTGTCTTTTATTCATGCTATAACTGTATTATCCGGAAATCGTAATACACGTGTGAATACATAGACCACTATATGTCCCTAGTGAGCCTCTAGTTGACTAGCTCGTTGTGATCAACAGATAGTCATGATTTCCTGGCTATGGACATTGGATGTTGTTGATAACGGGATCACATCATTAGGAGAATGATGTCATGGACAAGACCCAATCCTAAGCCTAGCACAAAGATCGTGTAGTTCATATGCTAAAGCTTTTCTAATGTCAAGTATCTTTTCCTTAGACCATGAGATTGTGCAACTCCCGGATACCGTAGGAATGCTTTGGGTGTACCAAACGTCACAATGTAACTGGGTGACTATAAAGGTGCATTACAGGTATCTCCGAAAGTGTCTGTTGGGTTGGCACGAATCGAGACTGGGATTTGTCACTCCGTGTAAACGGAGAGGTATCTCTGGGCCCACTCGGTAGGACATCATCATAATGTGCACAATGTGACCAAGGGGTTGATCACGCGATGATGTGTTACGGAACGAGTAAAGAGACTTGCCGGTAACGAGATTGAACAAGGTATCGGTATACCGACGATCGAATCTCGGGCAAGTACAATACCGTTAGACAAAGGGAATTGTATACGGGATCGATTGAGTCCTTGACATCGTGGTTCATCCGATGAGATCATCGTGGAACATGTGGGAGCCAACATGGGTACCTAGATCCCGCTGTTGGTTATTGACAGGAGAACGTCTCGGTCATGACTACATGTCTCCCGAACCCGTAGGGTCTACACACTTAAGGTTCGATGACGCTAGGGTTATAAAGGAAGCTTGTATGTGGTTACCGAATGTTGTTCGGAGTCCCGGATGAGATCCCGGACGTCGCGAGGAGTTCCGGAATGGTCCGGAGGTAAAGATTTATATATGGAAAGTTGTCGTTCGGGTTCCGGAAAAATTTCGAGTTTTTTTGGTATTGTACCGGGAAGCTTCCAGAAGGTTCCGGAGGATTCCGGAGGGGTCCGGAGGTCCGGAAATTGTTCCACCATGTCCAATACAGCAGCATGGGCTGTAAGGGGGCGCCCTAGCCTTAATGGGCCAGGGGAACCAGCCCCCCAAGGCCCATGCGCATGGGATGGGGAAACCCTAAAGGGGGAGGCCTCCACTTGACTTGGGAGGCACTCCTCCCCCCTTGGCCGCACCCCTTGGGGTGGGAAACCCTAAAGCGGGCGCAGCCCCCTTCCCCCCTATATATATTGGAGGTTTTGGAGCAGCCCAACACATGAGTTATCTCCCTCTTGGTGCAGCCCTACCTCTCTCCCTACTTCTCCTCTCCCATGGTGCTTGGCGAAGCCCTGCGGGATTGCCACGCTCCTCCACCACCACCATGCCATTGTGCTGCTGTTGGATGGAGTCTTCCTCAACCTCTCCCTCTCTCCTTGCTGGATCAAGGCATGGGAGACGTCACCGGGCTGTACGTGTGTTGAACGCGGAGGTGCCGTCCGTTCGGCACTAGGATCTCCGGTGATGTGGATCACGACGAGTACGACTCCTTCAACCCCGTTCTTTTGAACACTTCCGCTTAGCGATCTACAAGGGTATGTAGATGCACTCTCCTTCCCCTCATTGCTGGTTTCTCCATAGATGGATCTTGGTGACACGTAGGAAAATTTTGAATTTCTGCTACGTTCCCCAACAGTGGCATCATGAGCTAGGTATATTGAGTAGATTCTTTGCACGAGTAGAACACAAAGTAGTTGTGGGCGTTGATTTTGTTCAATATGCTTACCGTTACTAGTCCAATCTTGTTTCGACGGTATTGTGGGATGAAGCGGCCCGGACCGACCTTACACGTACTCTTACGTGAGACAGGTTCCACCGATTGACATGCACTTGGTGCATAAGGTGGCTAGCGGGTGACAGTCTCTCCCACTTTAGTCGGAACGGATTCGATGAAAAGGGTCCTTATGAAGGGTAAGTAGCAATTGGCATATCACGTTGTGGTTTTGCGTAGGTAAGAAACGTTCTTGCTAGAAACCCATAGCAGCCACGTAAAACATGCAAACAACAATTAGAGGACGTCTAACTTGTTTTTGCAGGGTATGCTTTGTGATGTGGTATGGCCAAGAAGAATGTGATGAATGATATGTGATGTATGAGATTGATCATGTTCTTGCAATAGGGATCACGACTTGCATGTCGATGAGTATGACAACCGGCAGGAGCCATAGGAGTTGTCTTAATTTATTGTATGACATGCGTGTCATTGAACAACGCCATGTAACTTACTTTACTTTATTGCTAAACGCGTTAGCCATAGAAGTAGAAGTAGTCGTTGGCGTGACAACTTCATGAAGACACGATGATGGAGATCATGATGATGGAGATCATGGTGTCAAGCCGGTGACAAGATGATCATGGAGCCCCGAAGATGAAGATCAATGGAGCTATATGATATTGGCCATATCATGTCACAACTATATAATTGCATCTGATGTTTATTATGATTATGCATCTTGTTTACTTAGGACGACGGTAGTAAATAAGATGATCCCTTGCAAAATTTCAAGAAGTGCTCTCCCCTAACTGTGCACCGTTGCTACAGTTCGTCGCTTCTAAGCACCACGTGATGATCGGGTGTGATGGATTCTTACGTTCACATACAACGGGTGTAAGACAGTTTTACACAGCGAAAACACTTAGGGTTAACTTGACGAGCCTAGCATGTACAGACATGGCCTCGGAACACGGAGATCGAAAGGTCGAGCATGAGTCGTATAGTAGATACGATCAACATGAAGATGTTCACCGATGATGACTAGTCCGTCTCACGTGATGATCGGACATGGCCTAGTTAACTCGGATCATGTAATCACTTAGATGACTAGAGGGATGTCTATCTGAGTGGGAGTTCATAAGATGAACTTAATTATCTTGAACATAGTCAAAAGACCTTTTGCAAATTATGTCGTAGCTCGCGCTTTAGTTCTACTATTTTAGATATGTTCCTAGAGAAAATATAGTTGAAAGTTGAAAGTAGCGATTATGCGGACAGTAGAAAGCTTATGTCCTTAATGCACCGCTCACGGTGCTGAACCCCAAACGTCGTTTGTGGATGTTGCGAACATCGGACATACACGTTTTGATAACTACGTGATAGTTCAGTTAAACGGTTTAGATTTGAGGCACCAAAGACGTTTTTCGAAACATCGCGGAACATATGAGATGTTTTCGAGTGCTGAAATTGGGATTTTAGGCTCGTGCCCACGTCAAGAGGTATGAGACCTCCGACGATTTTCTTAGCCTGCAAACTAAGGGAGAAAAGCTCAATCGTTGAGCTTGTGCTCAGATTGTCTGAGTGCAACAATCACTTGAATCGAGTGGGAGTTGATCTTCCAGATGAGATAGTGATGTTTCCCCAAAGTCATTGCCACCAAGCTGCTAGAGCTTCGTGATGAACTATAACATATCAGGGATAGATATGATGATCCTTGAAATATTCGCGATGTTTGACACCGCGAAAGTAGAAATCAAGAAGGAGCATCAATTGTTGATGGTTGGTGAAACCACTAGTTTCAAGAAGGGCAAGGGCAAGAAGGGATACTTCATGAAACGGCAAATCAGCTGCTGCTCTAGTAAAGAAACCCAAGGTTGAACCCAAACCCGAGACTAAGTGCTTCTGTAATAAAGGGAACAGCCACTGAAGCAGAATTACCCTAGATACTTGGTAGATGAGAAGGCTGGCAAGGTCGATAGAAGTATATTGGATATACATTGTGTTGATGTGTACTTTACTAGTACTCCTAGTAGCACCAGGGTATTAGATACCGGTTCGGTTGCTAAAGTGTTAGTAACTCGAAATAAAAGCTACGGAATAAATGGAGACTAGCTAAAGGTGAGCTGACGATATGTGTTGGAAATGTTTCCAATGTTGATATGATCAAGCATCGCACGCTCCCTCTACCATCGAGATTGGTGTTAAAACCTGAATAATTGTTATTTGGTGTTTGCGTTGAGCATAGACATGATTGGATTATGACTATCGCAATACGGTTATTCATTTAAAGAGAATAATGGTTACTCTATTTATTTGAATAATACCTTCAATGGTCTTGCACCTAAAATGGATGGTTTATTGAATCTCGATCGTAGTGATACACATTTTCATGCCAAAAGATAGTAATGATAGTACCACTTACTGGTGGCACTGCCATGTAAGTCATATTGGTATAAAACGCATGAAAAAGCTCCATGTTGATGGATCTTTGGACTCACTCATTTTTGAAAAGTTTGAGACATGCGAACCATGTCTATTGGTGTATACGCATGAAGAAACTCCATGCAGATGGATCGTTTGGAGTTACTTGATTTTGAATCACTTGAGATATGCAAATCATACCACATGGGCAAGATGACTGAAAAGCCTCGTTTTCAGTAAGATCGAACAAGATAGCAACTTGTTGGAAGTAACACATTTTGATGTGTGCAGTCCAATGAGTGCTGAGGCATGCAGTGAATATCGTTATGTTCTTACTTCACAGATGATTCGAGTAGATGTTGAGAATATTTACTTGATGAAACACAAGTCTGAATTATTGAATGGTTCAAGTAATTTCAGAGTGAAGTAGAAGATCATTGTGACAAGAGGATAAAATGTCTATGATATGATCATAGAGATGAATATCTGAGTTACGAGTTTTGGCACACAATTAAGACATTGTGGAAATTGTTTCACAATTAATACCGCCTGGAACACCATAGTGTGATGGTGTGTCCGAACATCATAGTTGCACCCTATTGGATATGGTGCGTACCATGATGTCTCTCATCGAATTACCACTATCGTTCATGGGTTAGGCATTAGAGACAACCGCACTCACTTTAACAGGGTACCACGTAATTCCGTTGAGACGACACCGTTTGGAGAAACCTAAGTCGTCGTTTCTTAAAGGTTTGGGGCTGCGACGCTTATGTGAAAAAAGTTTCAGGATTGATAAGCTCGAACCCAAAGCGGATAAAATACATCTTCATAGGACACCCAAAACAGTTGGGTATACCTCCTAATTCAAATCCAAAAGCAATATGGATTGTTTCTTGAATCGGGTCCTTTCTCGAGGAAAGGTTTCTCTCGAAAGAGTTGAGTGGGAGGATGGTGGAGACTTGATGAGGTTGTTGAACCGTCACTTCAACTAGTGTGTAGCAGGGCATAGGAAGTTGTTCCTGTGGCACCTACACCAATTGAAGTGGAAGCTTATGATAGTGATCATGAAGTTTCGGATCAAGTCACTACCGTACCTCGTAGGGTGACAAGGATACGTACTACTTCAGAGTAGTACAGTAATCCTATCTTGAAGGTCATGTTGCTAGACAACAATGAACCTACGAGCTATGGAGAAGCGATGGTGGGCCCGGATTCCAGTAAATGGCTCGAAACCATAAAATCCGAGAACGGATCCATGACTTTGGAAGAAATACTTGATGGTCGTAAGGCCATTGGGTACGGATGGATTTTTAAAAGGAAGACAGACAATGATGGTAAGAATTACCATTAAGAAAGCTCGACTTGTCGTTAAGATATTTTCCGACAAGTTCAAGGAGTTGACTACGGTGAGACTTTCTCACTCGTAGCGATGCTAAGAGTCTGTTGGAATTATATTAGCGATTACAGCATTATTTATGAAATCTTGCAGATAGGATGTCAAAACATTGTTTCCTCGACGATTTTCTTGAGGAAAGGTTGTATGTGATACAACCGGAAGGTTTTGTCAATCCCGAAAGATGCTAATAAGTATGCAAAGCTCCAGCAATCCTTCTAAGGACTGGAGTGAGCATCTCGGAGTTGGAATGTATGCTTTGATGATGATCAAAGATTTTGGTGTATACAAAGTTTATGAGAAACTTGTATTTCCAAAGAAGTGAGTGGGAGCACTATAGAATTTCTGATGAGTATATGTTGTTGACATATTGATGATCAGAAATGAATTTCTGGAAAGCCTGGATTAAGCTACTTGAGCATTAAGCATCAAGATCTATAAGGATAGATCAAAACGCTTAATGGTACTTTCAAATGAGCACATACCTTGACATGATCTTGAAGGTGTTCAAGATGGACCAGTCAAAGAAGGAGTTCTTGCCTGAGTTGTAAGGTAGGAAGTTAAGACTTAAAGCTCGACCACGGCAGAATAGAGAGAAAGGACGAAGGTCGTCCCCTATGCTTAAGACATAGGCTCTTTAGTATGCTATGCTGTGTACCGCACCTGAAGTGTGCCTTGCCATGAGTCAGTCAAGGGGTACAAGAGTGATCCATGAATAGATCACAGGACAGCGGTCAAAGTTATCCTTAGTAACTAGTGGACTAAGGAATTTTCTCGATTATGGAGGTGGTAAAAGAGTTCGTCGTAAAGGGTTACGTCGATGCAAGCTTAACACCTATCCGGATAGCTCTGAGTAGAGATACCGGATACATATAATGGAGCAACAATTTAGAATAGCTCCAAGTAGAACAGTAATTTGGAATAGCTCCAAATAGAGCGTGGTAGCTGCATCTAGGAGATGACATAAAGATTTGTAAAGCACACACGGATCTGAAAGGTTCAGACCCGTTGACTAAAACCTCTCTCACAAGCAACATGATCAAACCCCAGAACTCATTGAGTCTAAATCACATGATGATGTGAACTAGTTTAATGACACTAGTAAACTCTTTGGATGTTGGTCACATGGAGATGTGACCTGTCAGTGTTAATCACATGGTGATGTGAACTAGATTATTGACTCTAGTGCAAGTGGGAGACTGTTGGAAATATGCCCTAGAGGCAATAATAAAAGTGTTATTATTATATTTCCTTGTTCATGATAATTGTCTTTTATTCATGCTATAACTGTATTATCCGGAAATCATAATACACGTGTGAATACATAGACCACAATATATCCCTAGTGAGCCTCTAGTTGACTAGCTCGTTGTGATCAACAGATAGTCATGATTTCCTGGCTATGGACATTGGATGTCATTGATAACGGGATCACATCATTAGGAGAATGATGTGATGGACAAGACCCAATCCTAAGCCTAGCACAAAGATCTTGTAGTTCGTATGCTAAAGCTTTTCTAATGTCAAGTATCTTTTCCTTAGACCATGAGATTGTGCAACTCCCGGATACCGTAGGAATGCTTTGGGTGTACCAAACATCACAACGTAACTGGGTGACTATAAAGGTGCATTACACGTATCTCCGAAAGTGTCTGTTGGGTTGGCACGAATCGAGACTGGGATTTGTCACTCCGTGTAAACGGAGAGGTATCTCTGGGCCCACTCGGTAGGACATCATCATAATGTGCACAATGTGACCAAGGGGTTGATCACGGGATGATGTGTTACAGAACGAGTAAAGAGACTTGCCGGTAACGAGATTGAACAAGGTATCTGTATACCGACGATCGAATCTCGGGCAAGTACAATACCGTTAGACAAAGGGAATTGTATACGGGATCGATTGAGTCCTTGACATCCTGGTTCATCTGATGAGATCATCGTGGAACATGTGGGAGCCAACATGGGTATCCAGATCCCGTTGTTGGTTATTGACCGGAGAACGTCTCGGTCATGACTACATGTCTCCCGAACCCGTAGGGTCTACACACTTAAGGTTCGATGACGCTAGGGTTATAAAGGAAGCTTGTATGTGGTTACCGAATGTTTTTCGGAGTCCCGGATGAGATCCCGGACGTCGCGAGGAGTTCCGGAATGGTCCGGAGCTAAAGATTTATATATGGAAAGTTGTTGTTCGGGTTCCGGAAAAAGTTCGGGTTTTTTCGGTATTGTACCGGGAAGCTTCCAGAAGGTTCCAGAGGATTCCGGAGGGGTCCGGAGGTCCGGAAATTGTTCCACCACGTCCAATACAGCAGATGGGCTGTAAGGGGGCGCCCTAGCCTTAATGGGCCAGGGAACCAGCCCCCCAAGGCCCATGCGCATGGGAAGGGGAAACCCTAAAGGGGGAGGCCTCCACTTGACTTGGGAGGCACTCCTCCCCCCTTGGCCGCACCCCTTGGGGTGGGAAACCCTAATGGGGGCGCAGCCCCCTTCCCCCCCTATATATATTGGAGGTTTTGGAGCAGCCCAACACATGAGTTCTCTCCCTCTTGGTGCAGCCCTACCTCTCTCCCTACTCCTTCTCTCCCATGGTGCTTGGCGAAGCCCTGCGGGATTGCCACGCTCCTCCGCCACCACCACGCCGTTGTGCTGCTGTTGGATGGAGTCTTCCTCAACCTCTCCCTCTCTCCTTGCTGGATCAAGGCGTGGGAGACGTCACCGGGCTGCACGTGTGTTGAACGCGGAGGTGCCGTCCGTTCGGCACTAGGATCTCCGGTGATGTGGATCACGACGAGTACGACTCCTTCAACCCCGTTCTCTTGAACGCTTCCGCTTAGCGATCTACAAGGGTATGTAGATGCACTCTCCTTCCCCTCGTTGCTAGTTTCTCCATAGATGGATCTTGGTGACACGTAGGAAAATTTTGAATTTCTGCTACGTTCCCCAACAGGTCCCACCCGGTGGACCCCCGGGACCCTTCCGGTTGTCCCGGTACAATACCGGTAACCCCCAAAATTCTCTCGATGGCCGAAATAGCACTTCCTATATATAATTCTTTACCTCCGGACCATTCCGGAACTCCTCGTGACGTCCGGGATCTCATCCCGGACTCCGAACAACATTCGGTTTGCTGCATACTCATATTCATACAACCCTAGCATCACCGAACCTTAAGTGTGTAGACCCTACGGGTTCGGGAGACATGCAGACATGACCGAGACGGATCTCCGGTCAATAACCAACAGAGGGATCTGGATACCCATGTTGGCTCCCACATATTCCTCGATGATCTCATCGGATGAACGACGATGTCGAGGATTCAATTAATCCCGTATTCAATTCCCTTTGTCAATCGGTACGTTACTTGCCCGAGACTCGATCGTCGGTATCCCAATACCTCGTTCGGTCTCGTTACCGGCAAGTCACTTTACTCGTACCGTAATGCATGATCCTGTAACCAATCACTTGGTCACTTTGAGCTCATTATGATGATGCATTACCGAGTGGGCCCAGAGATACCTCTCCGTCATACGGAGTGACAAATCCCAATCTCGATCCGTGTCAACCCAACAGACACTTTCGGAGATACCTGTAGTGCACCTTTATAGTCACCCAGTTACGTTGTGACGTTTGGTAGACCCAAAGCACTCCTATGGTATCCGGGAGTTACACGATCTCATGGTCTAAGGAAGAGATACTTGACACTGGAAAAGCTCTAGCAAAACGAACTACACGATCTCGTGCTATGCTTAGGATTGGGTCTCATCCATCACATCATTCTCCTAATGATGTGATCCCGTTATCAATGACACCCAATGTCCATAGTCAGGAAACCATGACTATCTATTGATCAGCGAGCTAGTCAACTAGAGGCTCACTAGGGACATATTGTGGTCTATGTATTCACACATGTATTACGATTTCCGGATAATACAATTATAGCATGAATAAAAGACAATTATCATGAACAAGGAAATATAATAATAATCCTTTTATTATTGCCTCTAGGGCATATTTCCAACAGCCTCCCACTTGCACTAGAGTCAATAATCTAGTTACATTGTGATGAATCGAACACCCATAGAGTTCTGGTGTTGATCATGTTTTGTCCACGGAAGAGGTTTAGTCAACGGATCTGCGACATTCAGATCCGTATGCACTTTGCAAATATCTATGTCTCCATCTTGAACATTTTCACGGATGGAGTTGAAGCGACGCTTGATGTGTCTGGTCTTCTTGTGAAACCTGGGCTCCTTGGCAAGTGCAATAGCTCCAGTGTTGTCACAGAAGAGTTTGATCGGCCCCGACGCATTGGGTATGACTCCTAGGCCGGTGATGAACTCCTTCACCCAAATTACTTCATGCGCTGCCTCTGAGGCTGCCATGTACTCCGCTTCACATGTAGATCCCGCCACGACGCTCTGCTTGCAGCTGCACCAGCTTACTGCTCCACCATTCAACATATACACGTATCCGGTTTGTGACTTAGAGTCATCCAGATCTGTGTCGAAGCTAGCGTCGACGTAACCCTTTACGACGAGCTCTTCGTCACCTCCATAAACGAGAAACATGTCCTTTGTCCTTTTCAGGTACTTCAGGATATTCTTGACCGCTGTGTAGTGTTCCTTGCCGGGATTACTTTGGTACCCTCCTACCAAACTTACGGCAAGGTTTACATTAGGTCTGGTACACAGCATGGCATACATAATAGATCCTATGGTCGAGGCATAGGGGATGATGCTCATCTCTTCTTTATCTTTTGCCGCGGTCGGGCATTGAGCCGAGCTCAATCTCACAGCTTGCAGTACAGGCAAGAACCCTTTCTTGGACTGATCCATTTTGAACTTCTTCAAAATCTTATCAAGGTATGTGCTTTGTGAAAGACCTATGAGGCGTCTCGATCTATCTCTATAGATCTTGATGCCTAATATATAAGCAGCTTCTCCAAGGTCCTTCGTTGAAAAACTTTTATTCAAGTAGGCCTTAATGCTGTCCAAGAGTTCTATATCATTTCCCATCAAAAGTATGTCATCTACATATAATATGAGAAATGCTACAGAGCTCCCACTCACTTTCTTGTAAACGCAGGCTTCTCCATAAGTCTGCATAAACCCAAACGCTTTGATCATCTCATCAAAGCGAATGTTCCAACTCCGAGATGCTTGCACCAGCCCATAAATGGATCGCTGGAGCTTGCATACTTTGTTAGCATTCTTAGGATCGACAAAACCTTCCGGCTGCATCATATACACCTCTTCCTTAAGATAATCGTTAAGGAACATTGTTTTGACGTCCATCTGCCATATCTCATAATCATAGTATGCGGCAATTGCTAACATGATTCGGGCAGACTTAAGCTTCGCTACGGGAGAGAAAGTCTCATTGTAGTCAATCCCTTGAACTTGCTGATAACCCTTAGCGACAAGTCGAGCTTTATTGATGGTGACATTACCATCTGCGTCCGTCTTCTTCTTAAAGATCCATTTGTTTTCTATCGCTCGCCGATCATCGGGCAAGTCTGTCAAAGTCCATACTTTGTTTTCATACATGGATCCTATCTCGGATTGCATGGCTTCAAGCCATTTGTTGGAATCCGGGCCCGCCATCGCTTCTTCATAGTTTGAAGGTTCACCGTTGTCTAACAACATGATTTCCAGGACAGGGTTGCCATACCACTCTGGTGTGGAACGTGTCCTTGCGGACCTACGAAGTTCAGTAGCAACTTAATCCAAAGTACTTTGATCATCATCGTTAATTTCCTCTCCAGTAGGTGTAGGCACCACAGGAACATTTTCCTGAGATGCACTACTTTCCGGTTCAAGAGGTAGTACTTCATCGAGTTCTACTTTCCTCCCACTTACTCCTTTCGAGAGAATCTCTTTTTCAAGAAAGGATCCGTTCTTGGCAACAAAGATCTTGCCTTCGGATCTAAGGTAGAAGGTATACCCAATGGTTTCCTTAGGGTATCCTATGAAGACGCATTTTTCCGACTTGGGTTCGAGATTTTCAGGTTGAAGTTTCTTGACATAAGCATCGCATCCCCAAACTTTTAGAAACCACAACTTAGGTTTCTTCCCAAACCATAATTCATACGGTGCCGTCTCAACGATTTAGATGGTTCCATATTTAAAGTGAATGTAGCTGTCTCTAGAGCGTATCCCCAAAATGATAGAGGTAAATCTGTAAGAGACATCATAGAACGCACCATATCCAATAGAGTGCGATTACGACGTTCGGACAGACCATTACGCTGAGGTGTTCCAGGCGGCGTGAGTTGTGAAATGATTCCACATTTCCTTAAGTGTGTACCAAATTCGTGACTTAAATATTCTCCTCCACGATCTGATCGTAAGAACTTTATTTTTCGGTCACGTTGATTCTCTACCTCATTCTGAAATTCCTTGAACTTTTCAAAGGTCTCAGACTTGTGTTTCATCAAGTAGACATACCCATATCTACTCAAGTCATCAGTGAGAGTGAGAACATAACAATATCCTCCGCGAGCCTCGACGCTCATTGGACCGCACACATCGGTATGTATGATTTCCAATAAGTTGGTTGCTCGCTTCATTGTTCCGGAGAACGGAGTCTTGGTCATTTTGCCCATAAGGCATGGTTCGCATGTGTCAAATGATTCATAATCGAGACGCTCTAAAAGTCCATCAGAATGGAGCTTCTTCATGCGCTTGACACCAATGTGACCAAGGTGGCAGTGCCACAAGTATGTGGGACTATCGTTATCAACTTTACATCTTTTGGTATTCACACTATGAATATGTGTAATATTACGCTCGAGATTCATTAAGAATAAACCATTGACCATCGGAGCATGACCATAAAACATATCTCTCATATAAATAGAACAACCATTATTCTCGGATTTAAATGAGTAGCCATCTCGCATTAAACGAGATCCTGATACAATGTTCATGCTCAAACTTGGCACTAAATAACAGTTATTGAGGTTCAAAACTAATCCCGTAGGTAAATGTAGAGGTAGCGTGCCGACGGCGATCACATCAACCTTGGAACCATTCCCGACGCGCATCGTCACCTCGTCCTTCGCCAGTCTCCGTTTATTCCGCAGCTCCTGCTGTGAGTTACAAATATGAGCAACGGCACCGGTATCAAATACCCAGGAGTTACTACGAGTACTGGTAAGGTACACATCAATTACATGTATATCTAATATACCTTTAGTGTTGCCGGCCTTCTTGTCCGCTAAGTATTTGGGGCAGTTCCGCTTCCAGTGGCCCTTCCCTTTGCAATAGAAGCACTCTGTCTCAGGTTTGGGTCCATTCTTTGACTTCTTCCTAGCAACTTGCTTACCGGGCGCGGCAACATCCTTGCCGTACTTCTTGAAGTTCTTCTTACCCTTTGCCCTTTTGAACTTAGTGGTTTTATTGACCATCAACACTTGATGTTCTTTATTGATTTCAACCTCTGCTGACTTCAGCATTAAGAATACTTCGGGAATGGTCTTCACCATCCCCTGCATATTGTAGTTCATCACAAAGCTCTTGTAGCTTGGTGGGAGCGACTGAAGGATTCTGTCAATGACCGCCTCGTCCAGGAGGTTAATGTCCAGCTGGGACAGGCGGTTGTGCAACCCAGACATTTTGAGTATGTGCTCACTGACAGAACTGTTTTCCTCCATCTTACAACTATAGAACTTGTCGGAGACTTCATATCTCTCAACCCGGGCATGAGCTTGGAAAACCATTTTCAGCTCCTCGAACATCTCATATGCTCCGTGTTGCTCAAAACGCTTTTGGAGACCAGGTTCTAAGCTGTAAAGCATGCCGCACTGAACGAGGGAGTAATCATCAGCACGAGACTGCCAAGCATTCATAATGTCTTGGTTCTCTGGGATGGGTGCATCACCTAGCGGTGTTTCTAGGACATATTGTTTCTTGGCTGCTATGAGGATGATCCTCAGGTTCCGGACCCAGTCCGAATAGTTGCTGCCATCGTCTTTCAGCTTGGTTTTCTCTAGGAATGCGTTGAAGTTCATGGTGACATGAGCGTTGTCCATTTGATCTACAAGACATTTTGCAAAGATTTTAGACTAATGTTCATGATGATTAAGTTCATCTAATCAAATTATTTAATGAACTCCCACTCAGATTTGACATCCCTCTAGTCATCTAAGTGTTACATGATCCGAGTCGACTAGGCCGTGTCCGATCATCACGTGAGACGGACTAGTCATCGTCGGTGAACATCTCCATGTTGATCGCATCTTCCATACGACTCATGTTCGACCTTTCGGTCTCTTGTGTTCCGAGGCCATGTCTGTACATGCTAGGCTCGTCAAGTTAACCCTAAGTGTTTATGCATGTGTAAAACTGTCTTACACCCGTTGTATGTGAACGTAAGGATCTATCACACCCGATCATCACGTGGTGCTTCGAAACGACGAACTTTAGCAACGGTGCACACTTAGGGGGAACACTTTCTTGAAATTATTCTAAGGGATCATCTTTTTTACTACCGTCGTTCTAAGTAAACAATATGCATAAACATAATAAACATCACATGCAATTATATAAAGTAGTGACATGATATGGCCAATATCATATAGCTCCTTTGATCTTCATCTTCGGGGCTCCATGATCATCTTGTCACCGCCATGACACCATGATCTCCATCATCATGATCTCCATCATCGTGTCTCCATGAAGTTGCTCACCAACTATTACTTCTACTACTATGGCTAACACATTTAGCAATAAAGTAAAGTAATTTACATGGCGTTGAATCAATGACGCACAGGTCATACAATAGTTAAGACAACTCCTATGGCTCCTGCCGGTTGTCATATTCATCGACATGCAAGTCGTGATTCCTATTACAAGAACATGATCTCATACATCACAATATATCATTCATCATTCATCACAACTTCTGGCCATATCACATCACATGACAATTGCTGCAAAAACAAGTTAGACGTCCTCTAATTGTTGTTGCATCGTTTACGTGGCTGCAATTGGGTTCTAGCAAGAACGTTTTCTTACCTACGAATAACCACAACGTGATTTTGTCAACTTCTATTTACCCTTCATAAGGACCCTTTTCATCTAATCCGCTCCAACTAAAGTAGGAGAGACAGACACCCGCTAGCCACCTTATGCAACTAGTGCATGTCAGTCAGTGGAACCTGTCTCACGTAAGCGTACGTGTAAGGTCGGTCCGGGCCGCTTCATCCCACAATACCGCTGAAGCAAGGAAAGACTAGTTGCGGCAAGCAAGTTGACAAGATCTACGCCCACAACAAAATTATGTTCTACTCGTGCAATAGAGAACTACGCATAGACCTAGCTCATGATGCCACTGTTGGGGAACGTTGCAGAAAATTAAAATTTTTCCTACGGTATCACCAAGATCCATCTATGAGTTCATCTAAGCAACGAGTCATGGGAGAGATATTGCATCTACATGCCACTTGTAGATCGCGTGCGGAAGCGTTCGCTAGAACGTGGATGATGGAGTCGTACTCGCCATGATCCAAATCACCGATGACCAAGCCGAACGGACGGCACCTCCGCGTTCAACACACGTACGGAGCGGATGATGTCTCCTCCTTGATCCAGCAAGGGGGAAGGAGAGGTTGAGGAAGATGTCTCTAGCAGCAGCACGACGGCGTGGTGTTGGTGGAGAAGCAGCACTCCGGCAGGGCTTCGCCAAGCACGTGACGGAGGAGGAGAGGTGTAGCAGGTGAGAGGGAGGCGCGAAGATGCAAGGGTGCGGCTGCCCCCTCCCTCTCCCCTTTCATATAGGCCCCCTGTGGGGGGGCGCCGGCCCTTGGAGATCTGATCTCCCAAGGGGGCGGCGGCCAAGGGGGGAGGCTTGCCCCCCAAGGCAAGTGGGGCGCCCCCCCACCCTAGGGTTTCCAACCCTAGGCGCAGGGGGGCCCAAGTGGGGGGGGGGGGCGCACTAGCCCACCAGGGGCTGGTTCCCTCCCACTTCAGCCCACGGGGCCCTCCGGGATAGGTGGTCCCGGTACAATACCGGTAACCCCCGAAATTCTCCCGATGGCCGAAATAGCACTTCCTATATATAATTATTTACCTCCGGACCATTTCGGAACTCCTCGTGACGTCCAGGATCTCATCCGGGACTCCAAACAACATTCGGTTTGCTGCATACTCATATTTATACAACCCTAGCGTCACCGAACCTTAAGTGTGTTGACCCTACGGGTTCGGGAGACATGCAGACATGACCGAGACGGCTCTTCGGTCAATAACCAACAGCGGGATCTTGATACCCATGTTGGCTCCCACATACTCCTCGATGATCTCATCGGATGAACCACGATGTCGAGGATTCAATTAATCCCGTATTCAATTCCCTTTGTCAATCGGTACGTTACTTGCCCGAGACTCGATCGTCGGTATCCCAATACCTCGTTCAGTCTCGTTACCGGCAAGTCACTTTACTCGTACCGTAATGCATGATCCTGTAACCAATCACTTGGTCACTTTGAGCTCATTATGATGATGCATTACCGAGTGGGCCCAGAGATACCTCTCCGTCATACGGAGTGACAAATCCCAGTCTCGATCTGTGTCAACCCAACAGACACTTTTGGAGATACCTGTAGTGCACCTTTATAGTCACCCAGTTACGTTGTGACGTTTGGTACACCCAAAGCGCTCCTACGGTATCCGGGAGTTACACGATCTCATGGTCTAAGGAAGAGATACTTGACATTGGAAAAGCTCTAGCAAAATGAACTACACGATCTTGTGCTATGCTTAGGATTGGGTCTCGTCCATCACATCATTCTCCTAATGATGTGATCCCGTTATCAGTGACATCCAATGTCCATAGTCAGGAAACCATGACTATCTATTGATCAACGAGCTAGTCAACTAGAGGCTCACTAGGGACATATTGTGGTCTATGTATTCGCACGTGTATTACGATTTCCGGATAATACAATTATAGCATGAATAAAAGACAATTATCATGAACAAGGAATTATAATAATAATCCTTTTATTATTGCCTCTAGGGCATATTTCCAACAATACTATCGGTGTCAAGTAAACAGTGCGTGCATGCGTGGTATCCCTTATTTTTCTGTCCTGAAAGGTTACTGAGAGCGGGCCAATCGTTGATGGTCACAAATAGCAATGCCTTTAGGTCAAATTCCTCCTGTTTGTGCTCATCCCACGTACGTACACCGTTTCCATTGCACAGCTGTAAAAGTTCTTCAACTAATGGCCTTAGGTACACATCAATGTCGTTGCCGGGTTGCTTAGGGCCTTGGATGAGAACTGGCATCATAATGAACTTCTGCTTCATGCACATCCAAGGAGGAAGGTTATACATACATAGAGTCACGGGCCAGGTGCTGTGATTGCTGCTCTGCTCTCCGAAAGGATTGATTCCATCCGCGCTTAAAGCAAACCATACGTTCCTTGGGTCCTTTGGAAACTCCTCCCAATACTTTCTCTCGATTTTTCTCCACTGCGACCCGTCAGCGGGTGCAATCAACTTCCCGTCTTTCTTACGGTCCCCACTGTGCCATCGCATCTACTTGGCATGCTCTCCGTTTCTAAACAGACGTTTCAACCGTGGTATTATAGGAGCATACCACATCACCTTCGCAGGAACCCTCTTCCTGGGGGCTCGCCATCAACATCACCAGGGTCATCTCGTCTGATCTTATACCGCAATGCACCGCATAACGGGCATGCGTTCAGATCCTTGTATGCACCACGGTAGAGGATGCAGTCATTAGGGCATGCATGTATCTTCTGCACCTCCAATCCTAGAGGGCATACGACCTTCTTTGCTGCGTATGTACTGTCAGGGAATTCGTTATCCTTTGCAAGCTTCTTCTTCAATATTTTCAGTAGCTTCTCAAATCCTTTGTCAGGCACAGCATTCTCTGCCTTCCACTGCAGCAATTCCAGTACGGTACCGAGCTTTGTGTTGCCATCTTCGCAATTGGGGTACAACCCTTTTTTGTGATCCTCTAACATGCGATCAAACTTCAGCTTCTCCTTTTGACTTTCGCATTGCATCCTTGCATCGACAATGACCCGGCGGAGATCATCATCATCGGGCACATCGTCTGGTTCCTCTTGATCTTTAGCAGCTTCACCCGTTGCAGCATCATTGGGCACATCGTCTGGTTCCTCTTGATCTTCACAAGCTCCGCCCGTTGCAGCATCACCGTATTCAGGGGGCACATAGTTGTCATCGTACTCTTCTTCTTCGCCGTCTTCCATCATAACCCCTATTTCTCCGTGTCTCGTCCAAACATTATAGTGTGGCATGAAACCCTTGTAAAGCAGGTGGGAGTGAAGGATTTTCCGGTTAGAGTAAGACATCGTATTCCCACATTTAGTGCATGGACAACACATAAAACCATTATGCTTGTTTGCCTCAGCCGCGTCAAGAAACTCATGCACGCCCTTAATGTACTCGGAGGTGTGTCTGTCATCGTACATCCATTGCCGGTTCATCTGCGTGCATTATATATAATTAAGTGTGTCAAAAACCATTACAAAGCATCATGAATAGATAATCAAGTGACCAAATTAATAGAAGTTCATCATCACATTAAAACCAAAGTATATACATAGTTCTCATCTAAAAACATATAGCTCTCCAGATCATCTAATTAACTTTCACCATACATTGAAACTATGTAAAACATTTCAATGCGAAAACAAATGCGATCATACTCGCAACCAAGGTAACAATTGATCCAACGACATAATGATACCAAGCCTCGGTATGAATGGCATATTTTCTAATCTTTCTAATCTTCAACCGCATTGCATCCATCTTGATCTTGTGATCATCGACGACATCCGCAACATTCAACTCCAATATCATCTTCTCCTCCTTAATTTTTTTACTAGACGTCAACCCGTGCACCTGCATGGGCTAGTATCTTTAGTCATAGATATAACAAAGTTTTGAGAAATTGGAAATGTCAAACAATAATTCGCATATGTTGATATAGGTTATTATTATCACATATGTACATAGTGTCCAATGAAGTTACGTTGCTTTGATTGTTTTATGATTATATTGTTTGCATCAAATTGTGCCATAGCGTTCTACGTAAGATTTATGGCTGATATTTAGAAATATGGATGTCCTACTTATCAAGGTTACATAAGGGTATATGTGTTATGTTGGGAGAAAACATAGTTCCAAACACAGAAGTTGTTGAAGGTAGCATGTACTCGTGATCTAAAAGTTTCTAGAAGGTATAGACATGAAGTGCATATATCATACTTTCTAATTGAACCTGAAAAAAGACATACATCTTCCTTTTCGCGACGGAAGCATGATAGAATTATAAAACCTTTGTTTCCATATAGAATAATGGACACAAACATGAACAAATTTTTATCAATAAACTTTATATCGTAGCAAATGATATACATATTTAAAAAAGAGGTAGTCGTATATTCTCAACAATTTCTATTCTGATTAACCTGCATGGGAAAATTTTAATATTTTCTATCCATACTATAGATATCCATATCGCGTAGACAATCGTATTTATATGAGAGGGAAAGTAATGGATCTGTTTCCTTGTTCTTTTCATTGGTGGAGTTTTTACTGAATGAAGCTATCCTTTTTTATTTGAGGAACCTATCAATCATTTTCTTATTTTCCTTTCACCAACGTTACATGTAGGTTCTTTCTTTTTTGCCGAGCCATCTATATGCTACGCATACGTTTTAGCCGTGAGAGTCGTGGGAGAGACATTTTCCCCTTTTTGCGTGACTATTTTCTTCCTGTTCAATAGGAAAAATAAAGATTTTACTGATGGATTTTCAAGGGTAGTCAAACAGATCAGTATTTTTTTCATGCTGGAGTTTTAATGGAAGGATAATGTCATTTTTTGAGGGTACCGTGGACACTTCCCACTTACTTAGTTTTGTTTCGTGGAAGTATAACATGTCACATGCGATCTTCTTTTTTGTTTCTACTAGCAAATATGCCCGTGCGTTGCAACGGGAGAAAAACTTTCAAATTATGCAGGAGTGGTAGATAATGGCTTTTAAAATGCCAAGGTGAGATAAGGGCTTTTAAAATGTCATTTCAAAAACTATGTCCAAGTGTCATGATGAGATAAGAGACTTTTGAAAAGTCATTTCAAAAAAATGTGATGGTTTGACCACGATTTGATTTCCTAAGGCGCCACAACGAATTATTTTTGGCTAAGCAAACTGCATTGATAGACCCTACCTAAGCTAGACTGATGAATGATGTATATAATTTTAACCTAGCGTAGTGGTGGTTGTCATAACAATTACCATGGTACCAGAATAGACATATTTGCGTATGAAGGCAAAATAGACATTTAGTCATTTTTATATAATTTACAAAAACTAACCCATAGAAAGTTGTGTCAATATTTTTTGGGTTCTGCGTCGTACGAAACACGGAAACCTTTTTTTGACCCGATGCGAGGGACTAAATAAAATCATAAATTAACCTCTACAGATCCCCTATTTAAAATTCTACGCAGGCGATGTTTCGTTTTGTTCATCATTTACGGGCCTGTTTTAATTTTGGAAACATTTCAAAAAAAATCATGTATAGTTTTTTTCTAATTCCATATTGTGTTTTGAATACTGGATTTTTTTTAAATCATGTTTTTTTTCATGAACATCTATTTGATATTGTGATTTTTTTCTATGATATGCGATTTTTTTTAAATCAGGAACAATTTATGATTTCTCAATAAAACTCTTAGCTTTTTGAAATTTGGTTCTTTTTGAAAATCCTGAACGAATGTAAAGAATGAAAAAACAAAAACAGATTAAAAAAAGTAAAAAGCAAAAAACAAAATAGAAAACAGGGCGCGACCAGCCGCACATGGGCCGGCCCATTAGCGCGTCGAGTAGGAGGAGGCACGCCATGTACATTTTTTTCTAATCCCAGACTACTGGATTATTTTTCTTAAATCATGATTTTTTTTTATTTCATGAACATCCATTTGATATTCCAATTTGTTTTCTATGATATAAATTCTAGTCTTTTCAAAATCCTGAATTAATTTAAATAAGAAAAAAATAAAAAGAGAAATAAGAAAGTAAAAAAGAGAATAGAAAACAGGGCCCACCCCCAGCCAATTATGGCCAAGCCTATTAGCGCGTGCGGGTGGAGGACCTGCGCTTCCTACAGAGCAAAAGGAAGGAAAAGTTGTAGGAAACAGGGATCGAACGCTGGTCTCCTGCATGGTAAGCCAACGCCTTGGCCACTGGTCTACCGGTGCGCTTATGTTATACAACTAAACCCAAACACACTAATTGGGCGGCCCATAATTGGAACGTGTCAAATGTAAGGTTATCTCTTTTTGTGGAACCGTGGCTTTTTTTTAACGTGTCAAATGTAAGGCTATCTCTTTAAAATTAGTTGTTCTTTATGGAACCGTGGCTGTTTTTTTTGTTTTCTTTCACCAACTAATTTTAAACGTGTCAAATGTAAGGCTATCTCTTTTTTTGGAACCGTGGCTTTTTTTAAGTATAACGTGTCTGATGCGATATTTTTTTTGTTTCTATTTTAGAGCCCAACTTTTATGGAAGAAGGCTATCTCCAGATCTGGTTGTTCTTTATCGCTGGAGTTTTTATGGAAGGAGATTATCCTTGTTTTGAGGGAAACGTGGACACCATTTTCCTAGTTTTGTTCCACCCAAGTATAACGTGTCAGATGCGATTTTTCTGTGAATCAACATGTGGTTGAGTTGGTTAGGTGGACAGTGATATCCTCAACCCATCAGGATTCAAATCCTGGTGCTCGCATTATTCCTGGATTTATTTCAGGATTTCCGGCGATGCGCTTTCAGTGGGAGGAGACGTGTGCGTGTGTGCGTTCATAGGGTGAGTGTATGCGCGTGTATATCAGCGCTTGTGTCTGAACTGATGCTCAAAAAAAAAGATGCGATTTTTCTATTTTTTTTTCTTTTTCAGCGCCCAACTTTTATGGAAGGAGGATATCTCTATTTACGGAACCATGGTTGTATTTTTGTTTTCTTTCACCAATTAATGTTGAGCGTGTCAGATGGATTTACGGAACCATGGTTGTATTTTTTATTTTCTTTCACCAATTAATGTTGAACGTGTTAGATGTATCTTCTTTGGATCATACCATTTGTGTTACGTAAGTTTCCTTTAATCGTAGACGTTATTTCTACAATCCAACGGTGTAATTAATTTTGATGATGTGGATTAATGAGAAGGCTTGAAAGGTGCCTCCAATTAGTAAATATATATAAGATTTTTTTCTTCAAGAAATTGTTTTCTTCTTCAACTAAATTTAACCTCTCGACAATAGGGTCGGTTGGAATTTCTGGTTCAACCACCTCCTAGATAAATAAAATCTATGTCACGTTGGTCGGCACAATTGTCATAAACAATAAATGAACCAAATAGTTATAAAAAGATAATATATATACCACATCCGAATCATAGACAGGACGAGGGCCGACGGGGGCGGATACCAAAACCATCGCATTATATAAGATGCAAAAATAAAAGTAAGAAAATAATACAAGTATCTATGTAAACAGACAAGTAAGAATATTTTTTACTTTCAGAAAGAAAATAAGAACAAGAGGCTCACCACGGTGGTGTCGGCGATGAGCTCGGCGCGGGTGATCGACGGCGGTGAAGACGGGGATGGGGTGTGATGGACCACTAAACCTAGACAAATATTGAGGAAAATGGAGCTTGGACGTCGAGCTTGAAGAGGAGAAAGCTTAAGTTGTGTGGCTCGGGCATTCCATCGAACACGTTGTGTGCATAGGAGGTGAACTAGAGCACCACCAAGCCCTCTCCCCACCGGCCAGAAAAAACAGAGCAGTGTGCTCTGCTCTTACGCGAGGGGGTATATATAGGCACCCCATTGGTCCCGGTTGGTGGCATGAACCGGGACTAAAGGGGAGCCTTTGGTCCCGGTTCAAGCCACCAACCGGGACCAATGGTGGTGGGCCAGGAGCAAGGCCCATTGGTCCCGGTTCCTCCCACCAACCGGGACCAAAAGGTCCAGACGAACCGGGACTAATGGCCCACGTGGCCCGGCCGGCCCCCTGGGCTCACGAACCGGGTCCAATGCCCCATTGGTCCCGGTTCTGGACTGAACCAGGACTAATGGGCTGACCCGGCCTGGACCTTTGCCCCGTTTTCTTCTAGTGTATTCTGTATTTCTTTTTTATTTCATGTTGTATTCATACACCTTTATACAAGTTTTCATACCGCAGCAATTTAGAGAATGATTTTACATCATAATGAGTTATTACATCACTGGGAGAAAGAACCGCGGACTAGTTTCAAGTGGATGGACATCCACTTTCGAAACTAATCCGCGGTTCTTTCACCCAATGATACAATATATCATCATCATCATCATATCATTAACAAATTATCATCATAATACATCATTGTCATATAACACCTTCTCATGATCATCGCTTTCATCAATGAGACATCACATACAAGTTGGTCACTAGACATAATCACAACTACTCATCATCATCAACTCTCATAAACATATTGTACCTCATAGGACCTACTACATTATCTCACTAGTAGAAAAGGGTGCTTTGGTTCAGGCCGGGTTAGCCCATTAGTCCCGGTTCAGTCCAGAACCGGGACCCATGGGGGCATTGGTCCCGGTTCGTGAGGCCAGGGGCCTGCCGGGCCTCATGGGGGCATTGGTACCGGTTCGTCCAGCACCTTTGGTCCCGGTTGGTGGGAAATCGGGACCAATAGGCTTCGCTCTTGGCCCACCACCATTGGTCCCGGTTGATGGCTCGAAACGGGACCAAAGGCTGCCCTTTTGTACCGGTTCATGCCACGAACCAGGACCATTGAGGTTCCTATATATACCCCTCATCCGCGAGCAGAGCACTCCAGGGCTCTGTTTTTCTCAGGCCGGCGAGGGGAGGGCTTTGTGGTGCTCTAGCTCAGCTCCTATGCACATGAGGTGTTCGATGAAATGCCCGAGCAACACTAATTAAGCTTTCTCCTCTCGAAGCACGACCTCCGAACTCTATTTTTCCCGAGAATTGTCTAGGTTTATATTAGCGGCCCGTCACGCCCCGTCCCCGTCTTCACTGTCGTCGATCGCCCGCGCCGATCTCGTCGCCGGCACCACCGTGGTGAGCCTCTTGTTCTTATCTTTTTTCTGAAAGAAAAAAAATTCTTGCTTTAGATAGATACTTGTCTAATTTTCTTACTATTTTATTTCTCATTATTATATAGTGCGATTGTTTTGGTATCCGCCCCCGTCGGCTCTCGTCCTGTCTATGATTCAGATGTGGTATATATTATCTTTATAACTATTGGTTCATTTATTGTTTATGAAAATTATGACGACCCACATGACATAGATTTTATTTATCTAGGAGGTATGTGAACCGGAAATTCCAACCGACCCTATTGTCGAGAGGTTAAATTTAGTTGAAGAAGAAAACAATTTCTTGATGGAAAAAATAAAACAAATTGAGGAGGAGAAGATGATATTGGAGTTGCATGTTGCGGATGTCGTCGATGATCACAAGATCAAGATGGATGCAATACACTCGAAGATTAGAAAGATTAGAAAATATGCCATTCATACTGAGGCTTGGTATCATTATGCCGTTGGATCAATTGTTACCTTGGTTGCGATTATGATCGCATTTGTTGTTGCATTGAAATGTTTTACATAGTTTCAATGTATGGTTTTAGTAGATGCTCTGGAGAGCTAATGTTGTTCAATGAGAACTATGTATGTACTTTGGTTTTAATGTGATTATGAACTTCTACTAATTTGATCAGTTATTTATTCATGATGTTCTGTAATGGTTTTTGACACACTTCATTTTATATGATGCACGCAGATGAACCGGCAATGGATGTACAGTGACAGACACACCTCCTAGTACATTAAGGGCATGCATAACTTTCTCCAAGTGGCTGAGGAAAACAAGAAGAATGGTTTTATGTGTTGTCCATGCCCTAAATGTGGGAATACGAAGTCTTACTCTGACCGGAAAATCCTTCACACCCTCCTGCTTTACAATGGTTTCATGCCACACTTAATGTTTGGACGAGGCACGGAGAAATAGGGGTTATGATGGAAGACGGCGAAGAAGAAGAGGACGATGACAACTATGTGCCCCCTGAATACGGTGATGCTGCAACGGGGGGAGCTGGTGAAGATCAAGAGGAACCAGACGATGTGCCCAATGATGCTGCAACGGGTGAAGCTGCTGAAGATCAAGAGGAACCAGACGATGTGCCCGATGATGATGATCTCCGCCGGATCATTGTCGATGCAAGGACGCAATCCAAAAGTCAAAAGGAGAAGCCAAAGTTCGATCGCATGTTAGAGGATCACAAAAAAGGGTTGTTCCCCAATTGCGAAGATGGCAACACAAAGCTCGGTACCATACTGGAATTGCTGCAGTGGAAGGTAGAGAATGATGTGCCTGACAAAGGATTTGAGAAGCTACTGGAAATATTGACGAAGAAGCTTCCAAAGGATAACGAATTGCCCGACAGTACTTACGCAACAAGGAAGGTCGTATGCCCTCTAGGATTGGAGGTGCAGAAGATACATGCATGCCCTAATGACTGCATCCTCTACCGCGGTGCGTGCAAGGATCTGAACGCATGCCCGGTATGCGGTGCATTGCGGTATAAGATCAGACAAGATGCCCCTGGTGATGTTGACGGCGAGCCCCCCAGGAAGAGGGTTCCTGCGAAGGTGATGTGGGATGCTCCTATAATACCACGGTTGAAACGTCTGTTTAGAAACGGAGAGCATGCCAAGTTGATGCGATTGCACAGTGAGGACCGTAAGAAAGAGGAGAAGTTGAGAGCACCCGCTGACGGGTCGCAGTGGAGAAAAATCGAGAGAAAGTATTGGGCTGAGTTTGCAAAGGACCCAAGGAACATATGGTTTGCTTTAAGCGCGGATGGCATTAATCCTTTCGGGGAGCAGAGCAGCAATCACAGCACCTGGCCCGTGACTCTATGTATGTATAACCTTCCTCCTTGGATGTGCATGAAGCAGAAGTTCATTATGATGCCAGTTCTCATCCAAGGCCCTAAGCAACCCCGCAACAACATTGATGTGTACCTAAGGCCATTAGTTGAAGAACTCTTATAGCTGTGGAATGGAAACAGTGTACGTACGTGGGATGAGCATAGACAGGAGGAATTCAACCTAAAGGCGTTGCTGTTCGTGACCATCAATGATTGGCTCGCCCTCAGTAACCTTTCAGGACAGACAAACAAGGGATACCACGCATGCACGCACTATTTAGATGACACTGAAAGTATATACCTGGACAAATGCAGGAAGAATGTGTACCTGGGCCATCGTCGATATCTTCCGACCAACCATCAATGTCGAAAGAAAGGCAAGCATTTCAAAGAAGAGGCAGATCATCGGAACAAGCCCGCCATGCGTACCGGTGATCATGTACTTGCTATGGTCAATGATTTACATGTAATCTTTGGAAAGGGTCCCGGCGGACTAGCTGTTCCGAATGACGCTGAGGAACACGCACCCATGTGGAAGAAGAAATCTATATTTTGGGACCTACTCTACTGGAAAGACCTAGAGGTCGGCTCTTCAATCGACGTGATGCACGTGACGAAGAACCTTTGCATGAACCTGCCAGGCTTCTTGGGCGTGTATGGAAATACAAAACATACACCTGAGGCACGAGAGAACCTGCAACGTTTGCACGAAAAAGACGACATGCCTCCGAAGCAGTATGAAGGTCCAGCCAGCTACTCTCTTATGAAAGAAGAGAAAGAAATCTTCTTTGAATGCATGCTCAGTATGAAGGTCCCGACTGACTTCTCGTCGAATATAAAGGGAATAATAAATATGCCAGAGAAAAAGTTTCAGAACCTAAAGTCTCATGACTGCCACGTGATTATGACGCAACTGCTTCCGGTTGCATTGAGGGGGCTTCTATCGGAAAACGTCCGATTAGCCATTGTGAAGCTATGTGCATTCCTCAATGCAATCTCTCAAAAGGTGATCGATCCAGAAATCGTACCAAGGCTAAGGAGTGATGTGGCGCAATGTCTTGTCAGTTTCGAGCTGGTGTTCCCACCATCCTTCTTCAATATCATGACGCACTCCCACTTTATCTAGTCAACGAGATTGTCATTCTGGGTCCCGTATTTCTACACAATATGTTCCCCTTTGAGAGGTTCATGGGAGTCCTAAAGAAATATGTCCATAACCGTGCTAGGCCAGAAGGAAGCATCTCCATGGGCCATCAAACAGAGGATGTCATCGGGTTATGTGTTGACTTCATTCCTGTCCTTAAGAAGATAGGTCTCCCTAAATCGCGGTATGAGGGGAGACAGACTGGAAAAGGCATGCTTGGAGGGGACTCAATAATATGCAGGGCCGGATATTCTTGGTCTCAAGCACACTACACAGTTCTACAAAACTCTACCTTGGTGACCCCGTATGTCGATGAACACAAGAACAGTCTACGCTCCAAACACCCGTAGTAGTGCGACGACTGGATTACATGTGAACATATCAGAACTTTCAGCAGTTGGTGGGAAACACGTCTCAGAGGTGACAACACTGTTTGTGATGAGATGTACTTGTTGTCCAGGGGACCATCTTTGACTGTATTGACTTACAAAGGATACGAGATAAATGGGAATACATTTTACACGATCGCCCAAGATCAAAAGAGCACCAACCAAAACAGTGGTGTCCGCTTTGATGCAGCAACCGAGAGGGGAAAGGACACATATTATGGTTACATAGTGGACATATGGGAACTTGACTACGGACATGATTTTAAGGTCCCTTTGTTTAAGTGCAAATGGGTCAATCTGTCAGGAGGCGGGGTACAGGTAGACCCATAGTACGGAATGAAAATAGTGGATCTGAAAAATCTTGGGTACACTGACGAACCGTTCGTCTTAGCCAATGATGTGGCACAGGTTATCAATGTGAAGGACATGTCTACCAGACCGAGAAAAAGAAAAGATATGGAAGCGAATACATCATAAGATGAGCCAAAGAGCCACATAGTTCTTTCAGGAAAAAGGGACATCTTGGGAGTGGAGGGCAAGACAGACATGTCTGAAGATTCTGAAAAGTTTCATGAAATTCCTCCCTTCAAAGTCAAGGCTGACCCAAGCATCTTGATAAACAATGAAGATTATCCATGGTTACGGCGCAATAAGCAAATGACATAAGTGAAGAAAAAGTGAAGACTTTCTCCCACAACTATTATGATGATACCATGCCAACTTTGTAACAGACGAGTATGATACCATTGTCTGTTTTGTACATGCACATGCTATGTGGATGAAATTATGGTACCATGCCGACTTTCAACTTTTCAAGAGTTCATTTGAAATGCTTTAATGTCTTATGGTTCGGCCCTCGTAATACCATTAATCCCGGTTCGCTCCTTGTCAACTATGTTCTCACCAAGAACACTCAAGAGGGCAGCCACGTGGGCCGTTGGTCCCCGTTCGTCTGGACATTTTGGTCCCGTTTCCACGCACGAACCGGGACCAATGCGCCTCGCCCCTGGCCCATGACCATTAGTCCCGGTTTGTGCCACAAACCGGGACGAAAGGGTTGGTCCTTGTTGCAGTCAGAGTTTAGTCCCACCTCGCCAACCGAAGGGCGCTCACACCGGTTTATAAGCCCGTCCCTCTCTGCCTTGTTGAGCTCCTCTCAAAGTGAAAATAGATGCCCCTATACAGGGAATTTGACCTAAATTCATAGTGAATTTCTCTGAAATTCATAGAAATTTATTATGAATTTAGTTTGAATTATCTCTATAGGCGCATCTATGCTCATTTTTTAGTAAAGTTAATCACAAACTTGTGATTCACACAAATTTCAAAGAATTCAAATTTTAACTATTCAAATTTGAAAACTAATGGCACTAACAAAAATTTTAATTTTTTTCTAAAACTAATGGCATTAACAGAAAGTTTATAATTTTGCTGAGCTAAAAGAAAAAATAATTAAAAATTAAAGCAAAAAACAAAAGAAAATTAATAATGCAAAAAACAAAACAAAAAACTGGAAAAAAAACTATTTTCTAGTAAAGTTAATCACAAACTTGTGATTCACACAAATTTCAAAGAATTCAAATTTTAACTATTCAAATTTGAAAACTAATGGCACTAACAGAAAGTTTAAATTTTTTCTAAAACTAATGGCACTAACTGAAATTTTATAATTTTGCTCACCTAAAAGCAAAAAGAATTAAAAATTAAAGAAAAAAACAAAAGAAAATAAATAATGTAAAAAACAAAACAAAAAAGCTGGAAAAAAACTATTTTTCTAGTAAAGTTAATCACAAACTTGTGATTCACACAAATTTCGAAGAATTCAAATTTTAACTATTCAAATTTGAAAACTAATGGCACTAACAGAAAGTTTATAATTTTTCTAAAACTAATGACACTAACATAAAGTTTATAATTTTGCTGACCTAAAAGCAAAAAGAATTAAAAAATAAAGCAAAAAACAAAAGAAAATAAATAATGCAAAAAACAAAACAAAAAAATAGAAAAAAACAAAAAAACTGCCACCTATTGGGCCACCACGGCCTGAATACGACTAGAAACCCAACCTGGGCCAGGATTCAGGCCCGCAGAAGGCCCAATAGGCCCACAGGCAAAGCAGTGTCAGATTATGCCCATAGGCCTGCAGTTCAGAGGAGTTCGAGAGGGAGGAGGCAGCAGAGCTTATAAACAGGTGTTGGGCGCTCTCAACTAGCAAGGTGGGACTAAACTCCCACCATCACGCCGTTGTACAAGGCCATTGGTCCCGGTTGGTGGAACGAACCGGGACCAATGCGTACCTTTGGTACTGGTTCGTGCCACCAACCGGGACCACTGCCCACCTTTAGTCCCGGTTGGTCCCACCAACCGGGACCAAAGGCCGCCGCTTCCTGCCCTTTGGGATGCCGAAAAGAGGCCTTTGGTCCCGGTTGGTGGCACCAACCGGGACTAAAGGGTGGCATTGGTCCCGGTTGATGCCACGAACCGGGACCAAAGACTTTTCTATATAACCAAACACTTAGGAAATTTCCCACCACCCGCCATTCTTCTCCTGAACGCCGCCAGGCTGCTGCTGCTCCTCGACGCCGGCCCCTGCCCCGACGTCGTCGCCGCATCCCCGAACCGCCCGAGGTCGCCGTCGCCGCCCGCTCGCCATCGCTCGTGCCCTCGCCCGACGTCGTCGCCGCTTGCCGCCCTGCCCCAACGTGCGTCGCGCGCCCCGGCCCGCCCCCGTCGTCGTAGTCGCCGTCGCCCTGCCCACTACAAGAAATATGTCAATTTGTGACCTTGACTATTGGTCACTGAAAGGTCATTGTTTTTCATTTGCGACCTTTTTTTGACCAAAAACAGAAGGTCAAAAGCGGCAGTCGTAAACTGATATTAACGACCTTCTCTGTGAGAAGGTCGTGGACGTTTACGACCAAAATATGCCTATTATTTTGTTTTGGTCACTAGCAGCCTCCCGAGGCCACGTAGGCATCCGATGTGGCACAAGAATCGGCCCTGTCCAATTGGGTGTTTATATGGGCTGAGCCCATTAATTCATCCTTTCTATATATTTTTTTCCTGTCAATTTTTGGTCAGACTTCATGGGCCAAGCCCAACAATTCGGCCTTTTTATTTCATGGGTCATGGCCTTTTTGTACAACAGTTTTAGTTTTTTTTATAAAATGGGTCCACTTGTCAGGTTCTGATAAGTGGGTCCTAGCTATTAGGCCCAGATTCTTCATATTTCAATTTGACAATAAGAAAATAACGAGTAGTTAAATTGGCAAGCAAAAAACACACATGATACTTCAAATAACAATAGCCAGATTCAATACAAGCTCTACAAATGACACGTCCTACAAGCTGTAGCATATACAAGCTTATTTACAAGCTCTACAAATGACACGTCCTACAAGCTGTAGCATTTACAAGTTGTACAAGTTACACGTAATACAAGCTTAGTTGATACAAGCTCTACAACTATGGGAATCCGTTACAAGCTCTACAAGTGTTTTCTTCTTCTACATGTAGCTCCTTTAATAGCGATCAAATGCAGGACTCACTGGAGAGTCAGGACTGGGCCTTCCACGGACGCCCTATTACATGAATCAGCTGATAAAAATTAGAAAAACTGTAGCCAATATATTATGAACATTCCATTCAAAAAAGGAGTAAAGGACATTCTTTGTTTCATCATGTTACAAAGGAGCAGCACAAACCACAACTTTACTCGACACACACACACATACACACATGAATATTAAGCTCAGTTCCAGCAACTATATCATGGTTTAACAGCTGGCCTCAGCATCATCAAACCACCATGCTTATGATCATAATCTAAGAATATCATCAAACAAAACCTACACAGATAAAGATCACAGCACAACAAGCCACAGGCGCATCAGCGCTGGCATGAGATTCAACACAACAACAATGGGGCTACCACAACAGCATGAAAAACCTAAGCATACTAGAGAAAATAGATAGTTGGTGCTGGAGGGACTGGTGAATTACCTCAATGGCGTACTTGATGGGTGATGATGGTCCTTCTCAAGTAGTTGTCGTCCACAGTTAAGAGGTTTCATACATCTGTCTACAACAATTAGCAAACCAGAAATCAGAACGAATACTTTAATCTCATAAGAAGTTTAAAAAAGACTATAGCAGGACAAAAATATGTGGACTACTTCTAAAATGGTACATATAGCACATGCCCAAACAAATATGTGATTTCAAGGTTGAAAGCTTTAACATCGAACGCTGAATAATTCATTGCCCAAAACGTGCTATATATACAGCAAGTTATGAGAAACCATATGTAGAATTTAAAAACGTAAGGAGCAGAATTTCTAATTTTCTCACACTTGGCATTTTCATAGTTAACACCATCATGTACAACACCAAGCTGCTCCAGGCTGGCCAGTTGACTGATACTACTGGATAAGCAATGCAAACTACCACTACTAGGGAAAAGCCTATACACAGAATCTTACCAGCAGCGCGCTTTAAAATCAGGTGAGCAGCAGCGCGTGATAGCAAAACGCGCTGCTGAAAGGAAAATAGCAGTAGCGCGTCAGCACAAAACCGCGCTGCTGCTCTAATTGCCATGACCTCGCCACCCAGCTAGTTATAGCAGTAGCGCCCTATACAGAACCGCGCTACTGCTATAGAAGGTAGCAGCAGCGCGCTTCGAAGAAAATCGCTCCTGCTAAGATCAGCCCACAAGTTTAGTCTCACCTTGCTCCGCGAACAGGGTGTTTATCACCTTAAATATGTTACTTCTGAAAGTATCACAACCAGTTGGTCTTCACTGAACTCTATGTGTAAAATTTGTGGCCGCAATATGAGTCCTCTCCAGTTCCTACCGGAGAGGACTCATATTGACAATTCAGATTGTACACAAAAAGATCATTGATGGTCAATGTATTTTTGCATTGAAGTATTTTTTGTATACTTACACTTAGAACTAGCGCTTTATCTGCAAAGCGCTACTGCTAGTCCTATTAGGTGTAGCGCGTTTTGGTCAACGCGCTACAACTATCATTACCTTATCCCCACATGCGCGCACGACCGTCGACCCTCTCTCTCAATCACACTCTCACTCTCGCCAGCGCGCCGATAACCGTCGTCATGCGTCGCCGCCGCCGCCGAGGTACTCCCCTCCTTCCGTCCCTCCTCCCTCCTCCTCGCACGTCCTCCCTCGGCCTGCGGCTGCCCCTCCCTCCTCTGCTACCGGCCTCCTCCCTCCGCCTGCGGCCGCCCCTCCTCCCTCCTCCGCCGGCATCCCTCCTCCCACCGCCCTCGACCTCATCACCGCCACCCGAGCCCACCCAGCACAGCCGCCTCCCGATCCCGCCCTCTCCGCCCCTACCTCTCCGTCGCCCCCACCCCCTTTCTCTCTGCTTAGTTAGTACTAGATGTTGTTCAGTAGTAGTAGATGTTAATTTAGGGTTCATAGATAATGATTTTTAGTAGTAGTAGATGTTAATTACTAGTAGTGATGGTACTAATTAATCAGGGCAGTATGATTAATAGTAGTTGTAGTTGAACTACTTTAGTTGTAGTTGAACTAGTTTAGTAAGTAAATTAATAAACTAGTTGAACTAGTTGAATTAATAGAACTAATGTATTTTTAGTAAGATAATTAATAACTAGTTGAACTACTTTATTTTTAGAAAGAACTAGTTTTTTTATATTTATAGTAAGTTTATATTTAGTAAGAACTAGTTGAATTTAAAACTAGTTGAACATGTCATATTTGTTGTTATTTTTTAGTTTAAGCAATTATTCGGGATGTATTAGTGATAACTAATAGGATATGTGGTTGCCCAAGTGGCCGTTCATGTTCAGTTTACACCTCCGAGTGGCCTATGTTTTGCCGGAGTGTTGATTAATTTCCGTTCCGGCAAATTTCAGGCGCTCGATATGTCCTTTTTTAACAAAGGTCATGCCGGATTTTTCCGTGAATTCTGGCATGACTTGTGCTAGAATATGTAAGAAATATTGAGTGGCCTGGATTTTCTCGAAAAATAATGATCTAATTTAGGTTTTTAGTAGATATATTTAATTGTGCAAGTTCAATCTTTGAATTATGAACGTAGGAAATGTCGTACTCGGACAACGACAGTCTACTGTGGGAGTGCAGATGGTGCCACGACGATCGAGGTATGTGCGACAGGTTCGTTGAGCTGGACGAAGATCGGGGCTTCAACATTAAGCTCGAGGAGACTTTCGATGTTGTAACGGTAAGCAACAACGACAAGAGTTTTTTTCATAATTAAGCATGACTTGAACTATTTCAACGTCTAATTTTCATCTTTTATAATTCGACTAGCTTATCCCATGCCATGCAAGACGCTATGTCTTGGAGAGGATGGGCTTTGAAGACCATGAAAATTTTGGAACAAAGAAAATACACCTAAGGACCCTTCATGATATGGATTTTGAAGTAAATCTATACAATGCTCAGAGCGTAACCCATTTTAGTTGCCGAAATTGGGAAGCTCTTTGCAAAATGTATGGTTTTTATGAGGGTATGATTGTGCCCACGGATCTTGGTGATCCTGACATCGAGCAAGACAATATGGGCATTTGGGTCCTTGTTGATACGCTTTCGATTCTACCGCAATGCGAGTTTCTCAAACATAGTTATTAACTAATTTATATTGTTTATTTCAAAATAGTTGACAACTTATTTTCATTGACAGCTTATTTTGAATCTTCAAAGAATGTGCAGAAGATGGTAAACAAAACCCACTAGTGGTGGCTCCAAATTAACTTATAAGGAAAAAAATCATCTGATCGCATTTTGTACTTTCTTTGAGAATTACAATACCTATTATCGAACTCCTCCAAATTATGGTGAATACGTGCCACTAGTGCACGTGTTGAACCACGATAACTTCTATGGAGATACCCTGGTAAGATTTTTTACTATTACGACATCCGTGCATCTTTTGCATACTTCCAAAACTAGTACATCATTGCTAACTACAAAGTTATTACTATGTTTTTTAACAGAAAATCCCGATGGATTGTGTGACTCATCTGATGTATTACAATGGTCGCCTTGAAGTTCTGAACATACAGCCAGGTCATCCTACGGATCTCACCTGTGCATATCGGATTTCTAAAACCGGTGAACACATGCTAATCAAAGAATGGAAAAATGTTTGGACATTTGCAAGGAGGTTCTTGGAAGTAACATTAAACGAAAGGCAAGAATTGGAGACAGGATAATCTCCATTCTCCATAATGGAGAGTCAGGGGCTATCATGTTTTTTGCTATTTTACCTTAGAGAATATAGTAGGTCCTAAGAGAATGTAATAGGTACTATGAGGTACAATATGTTTATTATGTGATACAATGTGTTAGAGTTGATGATGAGGAGTACTTGTGATTACGACTAGTGACAAATTTGCTATGTGATGTCTCATTGATGAAAACGATGATCTGGAGGAGGTGTTATATGACAATGATGTATTATGATGATAAGTTGTTAATGATATGATAATGATGATGATATTTATTATATCATTGGATGAAAGAACCGCGGATTAGTTTCAAGTGGATGTCCATCCACTTGAAACTAGTCCACGGTTCTTTCACCTACTCATTATGATGTAAAAACAATCTCTGAATTCCTGTTGCATGAAAGCTTGTGTAAAGGTGTATGAAATACAACATGAAACAAAAAAGAAACAAAATACTTAATAATAGTAGTAGCGCGGGCAAGGAGGAGCGCTACTACTAATTACCAGCAACGCTGCTCTGGAGAAGCGCTACTACTAGATCATTTTAGCAGTAGCGCGGGTCCAGGCACGCTACTCTTAAGCTTTAGCTGTAGTACCTTATCAGTAGCGCTCCTGGCCGCGCTACTGATAGGCCTAAAACCCGCGCTTCTGCTAGGCTTTTCCCTAGTAGTGTACTACCAAAACAAGAACCAGATATGGCAGGCAAACTACCAGCATTTTAATCATAGCATGCAAAGTATCAATATTCTGTTCTTATCAGCTTATTCTTATGCATAAAGCAAGGAAATCTCAATTTACTCATAGCATTACTCTTGCTCATAGCATTTTACTCATACAAGAGAAGTCTAAAAAAGACTACAGCAGTACCTAACTAATGCTGCAAATTATATTAGCTAACTAATACCACAGTACCTAACTAATTATATTAGCCAACTCTTGCAAAAATGGAGCTGGTTCTCTCTAGGATTACTTGTCAGCTCACACTTTAAACATAACATTTGTTCATCTTATATAACAAAAGAACTTAGAAATGTCGATCTACTGCTCCAGAAATGCAATATGTAAACCCAGCTAGAATTGATAACTACAAGCTACATCAGCTCAAAGTGGCAGTAGCTAAAACGCAAGCATTGTTCAAAGACAAACAACAAGAATCCTAGTAATGGATTGAACTCAATGCTCAGCAGCAGGTTGTGCTTGGCCTCCAGGTACCCCATGCCCTCGCTCGTCGGCAGCTGGTTCTTCCTCACCTATAACATTACACAAGTTGTCAAGCACACAAGAAAACGAACAGAATACTTAGTTTCGTGGATACTGCTACCCATTGCTTAAATGCTACCTTATTCTTACACAAGTGAACTTATCATAGATCATCAAGCAGGCGGAGCTGGGATTTCACTCTGGAACTAATAGAACACGATAACAATATCATAAATGTTGCCTCACGGCGTAAGTGATTCTCTTTAGTGTCTTAACTAAAGATTTCTGCTCCCTACTGTAACGAAGTCAGTAAGAGTTGCAGGTGGTCCTTACGTTGCGAGGAAGAAGAATGCGATGTTCTCCTTCTTGAGCTTCTCATCGTACTCCTCGTCCTCCGCGGCGTAGTCATCCTGAATCCTGACAAATCAATCGTGTGAGACGAGGGGAGGGGGAGGAGGAGGTTTAAAAAAGAAGCAGCATCGGCGGCGAGTTTCATACCAGATCAAGCACCTTGAAGACGACCTTGTCATAGCGCGCCTTGGCCTGCTCCGCGAGCGCCTGGCGGTAGGAGCATAGAAGGGAGAGCTTATTAGGCACCTTGCACAAGACAGACAGACGAGCGGGAGCAGCGCGGGGGAGGAGGAGCGTGCACGTACCTTGGCGAATCCCTCGGCGGTGCCGGTCTGCGTACCAAAGAAGAGGGCGACCCGCTGGCGGCTGTCGTCAGGGTCGGGCTCCTGGTCCTTCGCGGCAGCGGCAACGCAGCCAGCCACCACA